>NC_133654.1:72403672-72527764 GCF_009905375.1 Apium graveolens
ATGACAGGAGATTTCTCCCTGCTCACAGAGTTTAAGGAAAGAGCTGGCCCTAGCATAACCTTTGGAGATGACAGCAAAGGGTTTACTATGGGATATGGCTTGATTTCAACAAGGAATGTCATCATTGATGAAGGTGCATTAGTTGATGGTCTCAAACATAACTTACTGAGCATCAGTCAACTATGTGATAAAGGGAATACAGTTTCCTTCAATTCTGAAGCCTGTGTTGTCACTAGTAAGAAAGACAACAAAGTGGTTCTAACTGGAGTTAGAAAAGGAAATGTGTACTTAGCTGACTTCAACTCTGCAAATGCAGAATCTATTACTTGTCTCTTCAGTAAAGCAAGTTCAGTTGAGAGTTGGCTATGGCACAAGAAGCTATCCCATTTGAATTTCAAGACAATGAATGATCTAGTCAAAAAGGACCTAGTAAGAGGAATTCCTCTTGTTGAATTCTCAAGGGATGGTTTGTGTGATGCTTGTCAGAAAGGCAAACAAAGGAAAGCATCATTCAAAAAGAAGCTTGAAACAACAATTGATGAACCATTACAGCTGCTACATATGGATTTGTTTGGACCAGTCAATGTATTGTCAATTGCAAGAAAAGGATATTGCTTAGTGATTGTAGATGATTTCTCAAAGTTTTCATGGGTCTATTTTCTTGGATCAAAGAATGAAGCAAGTGAAATCATTATCAATCACATCAGGCAAGTCAATAATCATCCTGACCTGAAGGTTAGGAATATCAGGAGTGACAATGGAACTGAGTTCAAGAATTTATCAATGAGGCTGTTCTGTGAAGAAAATGGAATCATGCATGAGTTCTCAGCTCCAAGAACACCTCAGCAAAATGGGGTAGTTGAAAGAAAGAACAGATCTTTAATTGAGGCTGCCAGAACAATGCTTGAAGAATCAAAGTTACCAACATATTTCTGGGCTGAAGCTGTTAATTGTGCCTGTTTCACTCAAAATATCTCTTTGATCAATCAAGCTAAAGGCATGACTCCTTATCAGTTGTTCAAGAGAAGAAAACCAACTCTAAACTTTCTTCATGTCTTTGGATGTAAATGCTTTATACTAAGGAATCAATCTGACCATAAAGGGAAGTTTGATGCAAAGGCTGATGAAGGGATATTTGTTGGTTATTCAGCTGGAAAATCTTATAGGGTCTACAATCTAAGAACCAACATTGTTATGGAATCTGTGCATGTTGTGTTTGATGATAAAAAGATTGATGGACTAACAGATGAGGGACAATATGAGAGACTCAAATTTGACAACATTGAGATATATTGTGATGATAGTGAAGAGGAGACTGATGGAGATAACACTTCAAAAGGGATTCAAAACATGCCCTTGGATAATGCACAAAATACTGCATCCGTTGAAAGTCAGAATTCTGCATCCGTTGATAGAGGCAATGCAGTATCCGTTGAAAGACATGGTGTATCATCCGTTGAAGTACTAAATAAAGCATCCGTTGATCATAGTTTATCAACGGATAATCGATTTACATCATCAGTTGATAGAACTCCAAGTTCCCTGCAAAGGACCAACAACTCAGGGGGAGTTTCAACTAGTCAACACTCTGTCTCACATCATGACAATACTGAGGCCACCTCATCTAGAGCAAATCTTCCACTTCAAAGGAAATGGACCAAGAATCATCCCTTTGAACTGATCATTGGTGATGCATCATCTAAAGTACAAACAAGAAGAGCTACTCAAGATGAATGTCTGTATAGTAGTTTTCTATCTCAGGAGGAACCTAAGAAAGTGGAAGAAGCCTTATTGGATCCAGATTGGATATTAGCTATGCAGGAAGAGCTAAACCAATTTGAGAGAAACCAAGTTTGGAAGCTGGTACCCAAACCAAAGAACAAGAGTCCTATTGACACAAAATGGGTATTCAGAAACAAGATGGATGAAAATGGCATTATCATAAGGAATAAAGCCAGATTGGTTGCTAAAGGCTATTCTCAGCAAGAGGGAATAGATTTTGATGAGACATATGCTCCTGTTGCAAGACTTGAAGCCATCAGAATTTTTCTAGCCTATGCAGCTCATGCCAATTTCAAAGTCTATCAAATGGATGTCAAGAGTGCATTTCTAAATGGGAAATTAGAGGAAGAAGTCTATGTAAGTCAACCTCCAGGATTTGAAGATCCAAATTTTCCAGACTATGTATATTATCTGTTGAAAGCACTCTATGGACTGAAGCAAGCACCTAGAGCCTGGTATGAAACATTATCAAAATTTCTTTTGGAGAATCACTTCACTAGAGGTACTGTTGATAAAACTCTCTTCTTTAGGAATGTTAATGGCTCTAGTATACTTGTTCAAATTTATGTAGACGACATAATATTTGGTTCTAAAGATGATAAACTTTGTAAAAAGTTTGCTAAGCTAATGCAAAGTAATTATGAAATGAGCCTTATGGGAGAACTAACCTATTTTCTTGGTTTACAAATTAAACAAGTTAGTAATGGAATTTTCATTAGTCAAACTAAATATATTCATGATCTTTTAAAGAAGTTTGACTTAATGGAATGTTCATCTGCAAAAACTCCCATGGCCACTGCCACCAAACTTGAATTAAATAAGACTGAAAGGTCTGTGGACATTACAAGTTATAGAGGCATGGTTGGTTCACTTTTATATTTAACTGCTAGCAGATCAGATATAATGTTTGCTACATGTCTGTGTGCTAGATTTCAAGCTGATCCTAGGGAGTCTCACTTAATAGCTATCAAAAGGATTTTCAGATATCTCAAGGGTACACCAAATTTAGGTATTTGGTATCCTAGAGAATCTGGCTTTGATCTAATTGGTTATTCAGATGCAGACTATGCAGGTTGCAAAATAGACAGGAAAAGTACAACAGGCTCCTGCCAATTCCTGGGAAACAAGCTTGTATCATGGTTTAGCAAAAAGCAAAATTCAGTCTCTACTTCTACAGCTGAGGCTGAATACATTGCTGCTGGAAGTTGCTGCTCTCAAGTGTTATGGATGAGAAATCAACTCCTTGACTATGGACTTCATGTTGATAGAATTCCTATCTTTTATGACAACACAAGTGCCATAGCTATAACAGAGAATCCTGTACAGCACTCAAGAACCAAGCACATTGATATCAAGTACCACTTCATTAGGGAGCATGTCATGAATGGTACAGTGGAACTACATTTTGTTCCAAGTGAACAACAAATTGCAGACATATTTACCAAGCCACTTGATGAATCAACATTCACAAGATTAGTAAGTGAGCTAGGTATGCTTAATTACTCTTAAAATTCATGTCCTTATTGCAATTTGATTTGAAGCCTGAACTATATTAGTTGCTAGAACAAATTTGACTTTTAACAAAGTTTATACCATCAACGGATGTTTCCTATCCGTTGAAAGTCAAAATTGCTCTATCAACGGATATTCATTATCCGTTGAAAGACAAATACATTTCTGGAAGTTTTATCCGTCAACGGATAAAACTGAAGTACCTTTCAACGGATGACAATTTGCCTTATCCGTTGAAATGTCACATCAGTCGATTCAGGTGTTTTCACAGCCGTTGATTCTATTTTCTTAACCGTTGATACTCATACATACATCTGTATGTATTGGTTTTAAAGGTAGTTGTTAGAATACTTACAGTTTATTCTTAAACGGCTGAAATTCACTAACATATACTTATTGATTAATCTTTTACTAATTTTTTTTTTTTGAAAGCATATAAGCCCTTCTGATTTTTCATTTTTACTTTACGTTTTCTTAAAATTTCAAGCATTTACCATTTTCTCTCTGCAAAACCTTCAAGCTATTCTCTGCAATTTCTACTCACAACAATGGCACCAGTCGTGAAAATTATGTCTCAATCTGCGTTCATCTATGAGAAGAACAATTTCATAGCTTTGGTAGAAAAGAATGAAGCCCATTCAGACTATCACAAAATGATGGACTTCATCAAAAACTGTAAACTTAGCTATGCAATGCTGGAAGCCCCAACGATTTACTGTGAAGTAGTTGAGGAGATTTGGACAACTGCTGAGTTCAACTCCATAGATATGACTATCTCCTTCACTCTCAAAGGTAAAAATCACTGTATTAACTGTGATGATTTACAAGCATGTTTTAAATTACCTGAGAACCATGCCATGACACCACACACTGATAATGATGTATCCAGCATGTTAGATTCCATAGGTTATTCTCTTAACTCTGCTAGTTTAGGGAGTATTAGAAGAAAAAGCCTTAGGAAAGAATGGAGTTTTCTTGGGGATGCCTTTATAAAGGTTTTCTCTGGGAAAATTAGTAATTTTGATGCCATAACTTCATCTCTTGTTAATATGCTCTATATGCTTGTTTCTGATAGGTATTTTAATCTTAGCAACTATGTGATGCTAGAATTGGGTACTAGATTAGGTAACAAAGCTAATAGACCTAATAACATCTATTATGCTAGATTCTTTATGTTATTGGCTAACCATGTTGCTGAAGGTTTGGTCATAATCAATGAGAATAATAAACTCAAGTGCTGGGCACAAGAGAAAAGAGTTCTTGCAGATTTATTGAGAATGGATCTCAACAGCAGTGTGCCATTGGTATATTTACCAATCATGAATGCACCTCAGGTAGGTGAGGTAATTGCTTCTACAACTCCTACTTCTTCCAACCCCTCTATTTCTTTATCTTCTAGTGTGGCCATGAAATCTGTGACAATGCCCCAACAGATTTCTACCAAGGTCACCAAAACTAAACTTTCAAAATCAAAGACAAAGAAAACCACCTCTGTTGTTTCTCAAAAGACAACAGTTGTAACACCAACCATTAACCCTGAGGGGAGTGAACAGGGTGTGAGTGGTGAGGGGAGGGGTGAACATCAAAGAAACCCCCAGGATAAGGAAGGAGAGTTAAGTGCTTCCCAAGCTAGCCAAGCCACAGTTTCTCAAAAAGCTGTGGTGGTTGAAAAGGTATCTAGCACATCCCTAGTTGCATCCTCCCAAAAGGATGTTACTATTGAAAAGAGTTCCCAACCAGGAACACAGAACAAACGAGGGAGGGACACTGAAGCCAAACACTCACCAACAAAAGCTTTTATTAGAAGAAAGAAGGCTAGAACCCAATCTTCTACACAGGGTGCACACACTGCACAGATACATCCATCTGTATCTATGCCTTCTCAAACTCAGTTTGATGTGGCTCCAATAAATGTGGAGTCACAGCCCCATTCTCTCACAATAATCACACATCAATCACCAAACACTTCATCACCATCTCTGGATGTGGATATGTTATTCCCATCAATTCCTGATTCTCCCTCTTTACAACTCAGGGAGGAGCCCCACTCAAATACAGGTGATCATCATCTCTTAGATGATTTGTTGGATCACCCGCAAATTCTTTCAGATATAATTGAAGGATCTGTGTCACCACATCTCAAATCAATCTACACAGATTCAACAGTTATACCACTTTCAATTTCAACTTCTTTTCCTTCTTCAACGGATATCACTCATCCGTTGACAAGTGGTTGCTCTTCAACGGATAAGCTTAACAGCAGTTATCCGTTGATAACATCAGTTTCACCTTCAATGGATATTCCATATCCGTTGATAGTCTCTCCACACATAACTGAATCAATTCCAAGTGTAGAAGACATGAATACTGTGCAATCACTCTTAGGATTGAGGGAAGGGAGTGAAAATTTGAGTGAGAGGCTGGGTTGCTCCCAGGCAAAAGGAGAGATTGAGAGCTCAAAAATGCATGCTATTTCTTCCAGCATGGCAAAAGTAAGTGAGAGGAGTACCACCTTAGTAGGTGAAGGTGAGGGAGTGAGTTGTGTGAGCCAGGGGGAGCCCCTGATGCAAGAAAATAGAGAAAAAGAGAGAAAGGAAGGTACAGTAGATATAAGGGTGGAACCAGCCATTGCTAGTGAGTCAATGATTGTGGATGATGCTGAAAAGGAAAGACAATTTCAGCAACATTACAAAGCTGTAATTGATAACATTTCCTTGGATGCTGACACTTTTACTCATCCTGTGTCAGCCTATCAAATGTTGGCTGCTCAGGGAAATGAGGAGGCAGAAAAGACACTACATCTAGTACACACAACAGAATCTCTTCAAAGGGATAAAGCTGCTATTAACAAGATGCCTTCTACAGCTGGTGAGCTATCTGAGGAATTTGGAGTAAATTCTGATGATGATGACTCTGTTTCTTTTGATGGAAGCATGAACTTAGGGGGAGATGAAGGCCCTAGTTCAATTCTAAATCTACCTGAATGGGCTTTGACAAAGGAGTATAGATCAGGGGAATTCAATGTCTCCTTAGTCAAACAAATCAACACTATTCAACAGGCCATTCAGAACACTACACATGCAAGTATCAAGGCTATCCTTCAAGCTCACCTGGACTCACTGCATCTCATGAAGTTGCAGCAAGTAAAGCAGAATCTGAGTATGGATGATCTCAGGAAGGATATTGCTGACTTGAAATCCTACAGTTCTGAAAAATTGGATTCAGTCATGCCCTATGGTACATTGCAGGACTTGGTTTTGAGATTGAAAAAGGAATCAGTTACTGAGAAAAGGCTGGCCAAGTTGGAAGACAGAGTTCAAGTTATTGAAGATTCTGTGGCCACCATTCTTCACAACCAACAATCTCAAACCAGTCTCCTAATGCAGCTGGCAAAAGCACAGGGCTTGACCCCTCTCCTTGATGATAACAAAAAGGGGGAGAGTAAAAGGGAAGGGGAAGGAGAGCCATCTACAAAAATCAAAATATCTAAAGTGTTAGTTCCTGCCATCACTACTTCTCCAATCATTCAAATCAAAGGAAAGCCTGATGGAATTGATTTGATTCAGCTAGCAGCAGCTGAAATTCAAGTGAAAGAGCAAAGGAGGAGAATTGATGAAAGGTTGCAACTGTTGTTTAGCTCTACACAAGATAAATCAACATCTGTGAAATATAGCACAAAGATTGAACCAATCAACATGGAGCTCAAGCCAGTAGGGAGACATAAGGATGGAGAAGCTTCTTCCAAAGAACTACAAGCTATAATTCTCAAGCCCAATAAAAGATCCAATAAGGACTCTACAAAGAATCCTTTAAAAGAAGTGGACTTTCCTCCTCCAAAAGCTGATGAGAACAAGCTTTTAGGTAGGAGTATTGCTTATCTCAAAGAGACCATGGATGAGGCTGTAAGGAGAAATAGGGCTATTATCTCTAGAGAGGGAAAGAGCATATGTGTGATGCAAGGACATCCCAAATTCTCAATAGCCAAGAAGGAAGAAGTCAAGCAACTAAAGGCTAACAAAAGAGCACAAGCAAAGCTTGAACAACAGCTAAAGTCAAGTCAAGTTGAAGAAGAGAAAGGAATTGAAGTCAGGGGTGAAGACAAGATTGCAAACCTAGATGAGGTTTTTGGGAGTATATTTGGTGAGAGTATGGAAGAAAGAGAGGAATGGCAGAAGGGAAACAGAAGAAAGGCTAAGGCACATAGAAGGAGTGAAGATAATACTGAAGTAACCAAATCTATATCTAAACCACTACCTTCCATACCTGAACCTCTTGTTGTTAATCCCACTATAAACATCCATGGTGAACCAATCATTCCAAAAGAGGAACCTATTGATTGGGACACCATCAAATTGCCTACCTTTCTAACCACTCTTCCACTACCAAAGAAACAGAAAAGAAAACCCAAATCTACACCTCCCATAACCTCTAAGAAATTCACTCAAAAACAAAAGCCTAAGCCTAAGCCATCCATTTCTAAAGATGATTATGTTCACATCTGTGACATAAAAGAAATTTCAGACATTGAACTCTATCTGGATGAGCTGGAGGATGTAAGAGGAATAGCTGCTTATAGACAGCTACCAGAGAGATTAGTGTTCAGATACAAAGGAGCTGGGGAAAGAATATGGCCTCTCCACAGGATTCTGAATGAAGGCTACTCTACCTTGATTAGAGTCTTTTCAGCTATACAAAAGGATTCTGGCTTTACCAGAACTGCCAAGACTGAAATTCTCAACAAGATTGCCAATATAAGGAAAACTTGGAGGGAGCCCAATGCTTTACCCAGGACTTTACTCATTCAAGAAAGGGGAATTACAATTCACAAATCACCTCATTGGTTGATGGAATTTAGAGATGATAAAGGAGTCAGAAGATTTTTCAGACTTGAAGACCAACTCAAGATTGCCAGCAATGAAACTCTCAAGGAAATGCAATCTAAGTTGGATATCAGTGTTGAAGATGAAGCTGAATTCTTCAGACAACTCCAACTCCAAATTGAGGAAAATGACAAAGGGCTAGGAAAGAAAACCAGGGAACAAAGAAGAAAAAGATGATTTGCTCAGGCTAAAGGAGTATCCTTGGAAATACTGTAAATCTTCAATTTCCTCCTAGTACATACATTTTTGCAGCATTTTCAAATTTCTACTTAGTTTCAATTCATATATCTGTTAAGTGTTTTGTTATCATCAAGTTAACCCTGAATTTATGCCTACAATTCTTATAGACATAAATAGGGGGAGATTGTTAGGAATATATGTGCATTAGTTTGATGATATGTTTAACAAAACACTTAAGTAGAAATTCAGTGTCTGTAGCCTCAACGGATAAGACCACTTTGGCTATCCGTTGATGGTGTAGCTTTACTTAGAAATAAGTCTAGTGTTGTAGCATATTTCAGTCTCTGTATTTAAGATGTAATTCTTAGAAGTTGAGAGAAACTATGAGTCGTGTTGACTACTAGAAGATATGCAGATAGGAAGGCCAATTGTAAATATTTCATGCCTTGTAATTTTGTATAAATGAAGTGGTATCAACGGATGACTTAAAGACCTTCAACGGATGAGAAGCTAAGCTTCAACGGATGTCTCTAAAGCTTCAACGGATAACATCCTTCAACGGATGAGTGCATCAACGGATGAAAGCTTCAACGGATGTTCTGTTGATTAACCGTTGATAAGTGGTAGTTGTACCTACAAACAGAGGCACGTGGGTGAACAGAGATAACTGAAATGTGGCAGCCTAATTTCAGGAACATCAGAAAAAGCAGCCGTTCTACTCTAGTATAAAGAGGCATTAAGTCAACAAAGTACTGGAGTGAACTGGAGAAGAAACAAGTGGAGATCTTACTTTATTATTTTATATATCCTTGTCTTCATTTGTAAACTTGGTAATATATAAACCAAGTAGTAGCTAGTAATTAGAAAAGAATTTTTCCAGAGCTGTTTAGAAAAATCTTAAGAGAAAAATTATCTAGTTTGTACTAGGATGCAGCTGTGATCAAATTCTTAGATCACAGAATTTCTGAAATACCATCTCTGGTGGAACAACAAATCCACCAGAAAAGTTTTTAAAGGTTTATTGTGTTCTTTACATTTGTGTTTGAATATATATCTGTCTGTATTAGCTTAAATCAATTCACACACTTGTTCATCTTGAACACACAGTCTTTATAAACTGCTCAAAACTTGAAAAAGTTTTAAGATTTACATTCAACCCCCCTTCTGTAAATCTCATTGTTAGTTCTCTAGAAATAACAAAGTCGTTTCTACTTGTTGAGCACTCGGTTGATCACTCTTGCTATACTTATATTCATCAAAACAGTGAAGAATGAAGTGGATAGAACATCTGATCAATCAAGGCAGAGGAAGGGAAAAGAACATATTTGTGACGACAGCCGCTAAGGGATTGCAATATAATTTCTATATTTTAATAATGTTAATTTTCTAGCCAGACTTGTAGTAGGTTTTTCTGTGGCTTATGTAATAATTAGATTATGAAGGAGACTCGATCCTAGAGCGGAGGAATGGTGTTCACTATAAATGACATATTGGACCATGTTTGTAATAATAATACAGGTGTGCGAAGCTTGATATCGTGGCGACCCAAATCTACGAAAGGGTGGATTTATAGGCATCACAGAGTTGGTATCAGAGCTGTAGTTATATTTACTAGGAACGCGAACCCTAGAGATATAACCTTATATGAGAGAGTATAAATAAGATTATTTTATAACTACTAGAGTATATGTTACAAATCTAATATAGGGATCGGCACGAGACTGGCCTTTTGACTAATAAGATCTTTATGTTAGAAAATATCTCATTATTGTAATTCAGATATCAGGATACAGAGCTGCCCGAGGCAGATCTCCTACTCCTTTTGTAATATCCCATATTTTCAAATATTATTATTATAATTATTTGGAATTATTATGTGATTTTGATGTGAATTTTTGTGAATTATATGATAAGTGGAATTGATGTTTGGGTATTTATATGTGATATTCTTTGAGTGTTCTAATTTTTTATATGTTCAGAATAAAATATAGATAATTGTGATATTTTTCTGGTAATTTCTGGACTGTTAGATGATTTTATAATGATTTATGGATTTATTAATTATTTTCTGAATAATTACAAAATTATTTTATAAAGCCGGGAATCGTCCAACTTCAACTGTTTTTGCGTTTTTACAACCCGAAACTCTTCCGAAAACTCCTTCCTAACATAATCTGGTAATTCCGGACATTTTTCCGTGTTTTGACTTTTTCAATCCAGATTACGGTTTGACCCGTGCGCGGCCCGGCACAAGATTTTCAATATGATAGTTATTCGGTATTCAATAAAACCCGTATTCTCGAGAGACGGGATATTTTTATATTATTTTCCTATATGGTATTATATGAAAAGCTCGGTTTTGATAATTATCCATATCGGGTATTAATTGTATCGTTTTTATAGTTATTTAGCGGCTAAGTAATTTATTTTTGTATCGTTTTATAGTTACTTAGCGGCTAAGCAACTAATTTATTGATCCAATATGATCCAATGCGTACCAATATTCTATAAGTAAAAATAGTTTTTATTTATTTATTAATACTTATTATTAAAAATCAGTTTTTATTTTATTTTATTTTATTTTTTTCAGAAAATCTGATTTTCTCTCTTAAGAACTAGGGTTAGGGTTTTGATTTGTTCTTGAAGATCAAAGCAGATTTGGGTATGATTATGTGGTCCAAATCGTAAGTATGAATATCCGTTTTGAAGCTCTCAACATCCTCGTTCTGATTTCAGCATCAAAATCAACCAAGGATAAAGTCAATTTTTAGGGTTCTTAAGCTCGAATTGGGATTTTTTGTTTTTGTTGATTGTTTGGTTGTTTTGAAGTTAATTATGGCTTTATCTTTTGATTTACAGTCGATTCGTATGTTTACAAGCTGATTTGGTGTTCGATTTTGTTAAAACCGAAGTTGTGGGTTGAACTCGAATTTTGATTTGATTTTCTGGATTAAACAAGGAAGGATTGTTGTCAATAATTACATGAATAGATTGTAGGGGTTATAAGCTTCATTTTGATAGTTTAATCGTTAATTTTGGTAAAGGTTTTCGGGGTCGTCGGATTTTGGTTTGAACCACCGGTTCTTCGCCGACCTCATTTTTTTGATTAGTCGGGATCAATGGATTCGGGCCATTTTTGGGTTGGTTATTCATGTAAACGATCTGCTGGGAACAGGTATAAGGAATATATGATGAAATCGAAGCAGAACGGAGTTGTTTGGGGTGGCCGGAGATTTAACCGGTGGCGGGGAAGTTCGCCGGAACCTGGGGAATTCCCAGAAACCGGTGAACATTCAAACCCGACCCGGTTTGAATCTTCACGACCCGATTGGGTCATAATTGACCCGGTTTTAATCCACCAGTCCTGATTTTCCTTTTATAAAAACTGTTTCTGCCTTTTTCTTTTTAATATTTATTCAAAATTCATGTTTTATTCCTAAAATCATTAATTTAAATTTCAAAATTCATTTTTAATTCAAAAATAAATCTGATTTATTTTATTAATTAATTTCAATTAGTTTTTAATTATTTTAATTAATTGATTAATTAAATATTAATTGATTAATTAACTTAATTAATTATTAATTAATTTTAATTGATTATTTAATTAGATTTAATTATTTATTTTTGATTTAAAAATTCCGAAAAATAGTTTCAAACTTTAAAATATTATTTTAAATTATTTTCCAGGCTCGATAATTTTTATAAAATTATTTTTGAGTGTTCGAACCCTATTATTTAATTATTAAATGATTCGGAGATTGTTTTTATTCCAAAAAATATTCAAAAATTCATAATAAATCAATCGTTCGTCCGCTTAATACGAAACGAACGCCTCCAGACTCAGAAAAAATATTCCGCTTTCAATAAAAATACTTTCGAAACCCAAATCCTTTTGTTTCGGAAGGTCGCTTGTTTTACAAGTTATTCTGAGTCGATTAATTATCGATAAATTATATTTTTGACCCGGTTTCAGTTTTAAACGTATCGAGTCGAACCTTTTGACGAACTGAGTCATATGTGATATGAATTATGTGATACGTGGATTATGTGCTTACGTGCTATGTGAATTATGTGCATATGTGGAGCAAGAGTCCTGTATTTGTCTGTTATAATTATGTGTGGGCTATCGTATGGGTAGACGATAGGATTTTGACGTGCAGCTCATCGAGTGATTATCGTTTAGATAATTAAAGCTATATCTTTTAATTATAGATGCGGATCTCTCGAGTTGATCGGGACAAGATGTTGGATAAAGAATGAGATGGAATGGTATTGGGTATCTGGCTTCTAGCAATCGCAGGAGCAGCATATCAGTCAAGTGTTGAAAAGAAAGATGGTGATGTTTTGAGTCAGAATGTCAGAATAGATGCGTGTTTGCGAGTGTGACTAACTGCTAAATCTTAAAGGCAAGTACCCATGACTTCACTTATCGTTCATGTGATGTTTATTTAGAATCATATTATGCAAGTATCCCTATCATCACTTATTGTTCAAGTGATATTTATTTTGAAGCTTATTATGCAAGTATTGCTTTCCCTATTCAGTTCCTAATAGATAAATGTTTTGCATATTGCTGAATTAAATGATTCTGTTTATGCAAGAACCCTTTGCTATTCTATGTTCAGAATAGTTAAATGTTTTACATATCAAATTACTGGATTTATAAATATTTTGGATTTTGAGAAAGATGATTTTGTTGCGAGTATTCCTGCCCAAGTGAATGGGGGAATAAAATTATTTAGGATGTCGATTGATTCGCCTCCTTTTTCAATAAAAAGGTTTTTAAGATTGGAATGGTTACTGGTTACTGGTTATTGGTTACAGCGTAGGTGATCGAGATATCGGTCCAGCTGTAATATCTTTCAAGGCTAGTTATGCCTTTTCTAGCGCCCTATAGGTACCGTATGTCTTCGGGATACAGGTAGTACCTATACTTCCGGTATGGCTGCGGGATACCGGTGTTGTTTCATGACTGATCATCGGGAACAGCATGAAATGTTATTGGTTCCAATCTAAATTGATATCTAAATTTTTTATTATTTTGATAATCATAGAATAAATGATTTATCAACTGATTCTGTTTTTGATTAAAAGTGAATTGCAGTTTTGATTCAGATTCTGATTTATGCTGATACTTACGTTGTTGTTAAATATCAAAGGTGGTATTAGTATATATGATTGATGTTGACTTCAGCATGGAATATTGTGAGCATCAAAGTTCGTATTCATATCTAATTTGATATGACAGCAAAATAAGTATTAATTCAAGAGTTCGGTTTTGAGTAAAGTTATGATTCAATCTATAATCATTATTTCATGTTATTGTGGTTTACGATATTTCTGTAAATACTGTTTTACGAGTTTTATTCTCGTCAAGATTCAAAGTATTGCTGAAGCATTTCGCTCAAAAATATCAAAATTGTTTTGAATACAATTAAGGAATCAATTCTCGGATTCCTCAACTAAAGTTTTATGATTCAGCAATTATGATTTTAAATGTTCTGCTCTAATGCAGATGTCGGTTTTATATCAAAAGACCCTATATATGTCATAATGATCTTGCTGAGCATTTCTTTCACTCATACTTGCCTGTTTTTAAATTTAACCTCCAGTGAGGATTAGCTTGCGCTGTTTAGCTGCGTAATTCGCGGAAGCAAAGAAGAAGCTCTTGGAAGGTGGTTGGTCCAGGGTTTGCGGGCTAGTGTAAGTTTTATTGTATAAAGTTGTTTATATTATATTATATTATAGTTTTGTATTTTATTTGGGCCTAGTATACTTCATTTCGAAGTTATACTAGTGGGTTTAATTTTGAGATTGAGATTTGTTGAAAAGAGTTTTAAAACAAAGTGAGAAAAATTATTTATGGAATTTGGATATCTTGTTTCTAGAACTGTAACCTTAAAAGATCTTGGATTAGTTTGGGGTCATTTATGCTAAATATCTTCCGCTGGCATTTATTTATCGATTAAACAGGTTGATTTGGATTGAGGTTTCTTCGTGACGACCAAATCCTCTGACCCCGGATTTGGGGGCGTTACACCTTTTCTAGGAGAGAGTGTTGGTTCCAGTTCAGATACAGATCCCTCTAAGGCCTATTTAGTGATATCTAGTGATAGCGAGGATTTGTCTATCCAGGAGATTCCAGCACCACCTAGAGCTCCACCTATTGTTATTGACTTGACATATTCCCCACTTCGTGATGAGACTTTTGGCTCTCCTGTTGTTGTGGAGGATCCAGTGATCCAGAGGAGATACCTGATTTGACTTCGATACCTTCACCCGTTATTCCAACTACAGAGGAGATACCTGTTGTTTTGACTCCTCATGAGGAGAATCATTTAGCTGCTGAATTAGAGACTCACTTCCATCCAGAGATACCTGAGATCACACCATTGAGTGTTGGTACACCTGTTATGCCTACTGCTAACCTGTATCATTTTGAGACTATGGTTACTGCTGATTTGGAGCATGTTTTTACACAGACTATGGCACCTACAGGACTTTTTGCTTCTGAGCCCCTAGATATGGACATAGATCCACCTTCTCCAGTATTAGCTCCTTTTCCTTTTGAGATGCTAGTATGTGATACTGCACCCCCAGCTCCTACTATTCCTGTTACCCCTGCCACTGTAGGCCTAGGGAGATTGATTGAGGGTTTTTCGACACTGATTGATGGTTTAGGAGGTTATCCTGTGGCTACTGTTCCAGCCTTTATATATGAGGAGCTTCGACAGATGTATGATGAGGTATATGCTAGATATTGAGAGATGTTTGCTACTCGAGATGCTTTGATGAGATTGATTGCTGAGAGACCATCTGTGCCCGCACCTGAGGCAGATTCTGTTAGGAGGAGTTTTGCTTGAGAGATTATGCATCATACTGCTACCACCGTTATTGCTAGTTTGCAGACAGAGATTACTGAGATGCCATCTATGAGTTCAGGAGCCGTGGATAGGACTACTATTTCCAGCATGATTGATCAGACCAAAGAGGAGTTCTTACATCGGGTGGACGAGCTGTTCGGTCCACAATGATATTACCCTGTAAATGTGATATTTTTTCTTTTGAGGAATGGCATATATTATCACTTGCACATTCCTACTTCTTTTATTGACCTCGTACATATTTGATGCTGATGACTCGAATATAGTAGAGTTATTGACTTGGAGATAATGATGGAATTGCAACCTTTTTGCAATGCCGTAGTTCCGGGTTTCTGGATATTTATATATTGACTTTTGACTTCTAGATCATTGTATAGTAGGGACTTAGTATGCTATCACGATCATTGTACAGCTGATATTTGGACATATGGGTCAAACTTGATATTATGTATTGTTATATCAAACACATGATGATTATGGGATATATCTTTTATGATGCTATACTTCCCTGAAATATTATTGTTTACCCTTTCGCATGACATTATTACTGTTTCACTTTACTTGAGTATATCTTAATGAACTTGTCAAGTTAAAGAGCAACCAAAATGTTTTCTTTAAACACCACTACATCAAATGTTTTCTTTGAACAATATTATATAAAATGTTTTCTATTTTTCACTATTGTCTCATATAAATGTTTCTCGAAAATATTTTCGAACCAAACTAAACAATCCCTTTATAAACTCTTTTGAGACAACTCAGAATTTATGCACAAAAATTTCTTAAATAAGTGTTTTTATCTTAACTTTCAAAATGAACTATTTCTGTTAAAATAAATGTTTTCCCTATGACGATTCTGCTAGTGAAATGATTTAATCATGTGTTTTTCCAAATAATGCTCAACATTTTTTTTTAAAAAAAAGGAATAAAATATATAGGTCTTTTTATTACATTCAAATAAGTATTTTCGAATTAACGACGGTTTCAACTCTTATCCCATTTTGACCATCGGTTTTAAAAGAGGCCTTAAGAAATAAGTATCGTCAATACATTTTCTCGAAGGGATCTGACAAGTTCAATAAGAGATTTAATTGATTTATACATTATAGCAGTATTGGAGTTCACAGCTGCTATTAAACCCTGCTGGTCCAATTTGATTAAGCTTGATGTTTTCTTCTTAATAGTGAAAAGATGCCTCCTGAGAAAAGAAGGGGAAGACCCCTAAGGAACCCAAGACTAACCCCTGAGGTGGAAGAGAGTGGAAACACTCAACCTCAACCAGCGGATGAACAAGGTCAAAATCTTGATCAAGAACAAAATCAAAACCAGATTCCACCCTAATCGATAATGATCCTCTTGCTATTCTACTTGCTTTTCTACAATAACAAACTCAGAATCCACCTGAACCTAGAAGGCTCCGAGCAGAGCAGGCTCAATCTACTGTAACTTTTAAATCCTTCAAATCCTTGAACCCACATGAATTTAAAGGGACGACAGATCCCATAGAAGGTAGGATTTGGCTCCGAGAGATTGAGAAAACCTTTGAGATTTTGGGAGTGGAAGAATACAAGAAAACCATCTTTGTTGCGGTTATGTTAAAAGGTTGACGCTAATTATTGGTGGGAAGCTAAGCGAGCCATCGAAGAAAACCCGGTATTTCCGTGGGAAAGATTTACTGCTTTATTTCTTGAGAAATATTTCCTCAAACATTTGGAATAACAAATGGAATTGAATTTTTTGGAACCGAATCAAGGAAGCATGACTGTCGTGGAATATGAGAATAAGTTTTCAGAACTCTCCAGGTTCGTACCCTACCATGTTGACACTGAAGAAAAGAGAACTAGGTGTTTTCAACTAGGCCTACGACCTTGGATTCAGAATCGAGTTGCAGTACTTGAGATCTCTAGTTATGTGACGTTGGTGCACAAAGCTTCAATTGTAGAGAGCGGGAATGATCCGTATCCCAAGGAAGAGGGAGGTGTAAAGAGAGAGTTTTTGAACAATGCTGGGAATTTTGGAAGAAAGTTTGATGGAAATAAGAGTAAGAAACCATTTGTGAAAAGAGAGGATTGAAGGATGGATAAACCAAGGTTTGGACATCAAGATAATCGGGGAAACGCGACCAGATTTCGGTATCCTCAAACCGCGAATCTACTTCAGGGAAGACCCCAACTGTCAGACTGTAAAACCTGTGGACGAAAGCATAATGGACAATGCCGCCAAGAGAACGTTACTTGCTATGTATGCGGGAATAAAGGTCATTATGCTAGTAATTGCAAGGGCAAGGAAATAACTTGCCACAACTGTGGGAGGAAAGGACATTACGCACGCGAATGCCATCAATCCCGGAAAGAAAGTGAGGAACCCGACTCATGGCACCTCTGGCTCAAGATAACCATAATTCAAGCAGTGCCAAAAACACCAACATCAAATCTACTGCACGCACTTTCAACATGACCTTAAAAGATGATATCGCTGATATTGACGCATCGTAGGTACGCTTTTAGTGAATTTTTCAAATGCTTGTGTGTTAAATGACTCTGGCGCTACTAGATCCTTTATATCTGAGAATTTTGTGAATGAGTTGGGATTAGTTAATATCGCTAAAAGAAGATATGATGGTAGAAATTGTAAATCAAGAAGTTATATATGTTAGTCAAGTATGCCCTAATTGTACGATAGAGATTCAAGAAAAACCTTTTGTTGCGGACCTTATTCCTTGTAAATTGGGAGAATTTGATCTGATACTAGGAATGGATTGGTTGACGCGATACGATGCTTAGATTAATTGTAGGTTAAAGAGAGTTAGCTTAAAAGGTTCTGATAATAAGATAGTGATTCTTCGTGGTCAGAAACAAATCCGTAAGTTTCTCACTATGTTGCAAGCTAAAAGAATGCTACGCCAAGGCTGTCATGCATATCTCGCTCATTTTATAGATACAAAAAAGTCTACTCCTAGGTTGGAAGAAATCCCAGTTGTGAAGGAATTTGAAGATGTGTTTCCCGAAGATCTACCCGGATTACCCCTGATAGAGAAATCGAATTCACAATTGATTTCGCTCAAGGAACAACACCTATATCTAAAACTCCATATCGAATGGCCCCCGTGGATATGAAGGAGTTGGCTACTCAACTACATGAATTACTAGATAAAGGAGTGATTCGACCCGGTGTATCTCCGTGGGGAGCACCAGTTTTATTTGTGAAGAAGAAAGATTGATCTATGAGATTATGCATAGATTATCGAGAATTGAATAAGCTCGCTAATAATAATAAGTACCCTCTACCAATGATTGACAATTTGTTCGACCAATTGAAAGGAGCTGCATGTTTTTTAAAGATTGATTTAAGATCAGGTTACCACCAGTTAAAGATTAAACCCGGGGATGTGCCAAAGATGACATTTAGAACAAGGTATGGACACTATGAGTTCCTAGTGATGCCATTTGGATTAACGAACGCCCCTGCTGCTTTCATGAATTTAAGACCGAGTATTCAAGAAATATCTGGATAAGCTTATAATACTATCTATTGACGATATCTTAATTTATTATAAGTCTCGCGAAGAATACACGGAACACCTTGGATTAGTATTGGAAATTCTAAAAAAGGAAAAGTTGTATGCAAAATTTTCAAAATGCGAATTTTGGCTACACAAAGTGCAATTCTTTGAGCATATTTTCAGTAGTGAAGGAATTTCAGTAGATCCTGCAAAGGTTGATGCTGTAGCAAATTGGCAATGACCAAAGACACCAACCGAAGTTAGAAGCTTTCTTGGATTAGCCGGTTACTACCGAAGGTTCGTACAAGTTTTCTCAAATATAGCCACACCTTTGACTCGACTTACACGGAAGAGTGAGAAATTTGAATGGACCTTGAAATGCGAGGAAAGTTTCCAAGAGTTAAAGAAAAGATTGACTTCTGCCCCAGTGCTAACCTTACCAGATGATTCAGGAAACTTCGTGATCTATAGTGACGCATCTCTCAAGGGACTAGGTTGCGTGCTAATGCAAAATGGAAAAGTCATTGCCTACACATCAAGATAATTGAAGGATTATGAGACTAGGTATCCCACACCTGATTTGGAGCTAGCAGTGATAGTTTTGCGCTTAAAATTTGGAGACACTACTTGTATGGAGAAAGATGCGAAATCTATACAAATCATAAAAGCTTGAAATACTTATTTACCCAGAAAGAATTAAATATGAAGCAGAGGAGATGGTTAGAACTGATCAAGGATTATGACTACACCATAAATTACCACCCTGAAAAGGCAAATATGGTCGCAGATGCTTTAAGCAGAAAAGAAAAGTTGAAGATGTTGGTGAAATCTAAGGAATTGATACAAGAAATTGAAAAAATGGAGATGGAGATAAAGATTTCAATTCAAGCGAATGAAAGGAATTATGAGATACGAGTACAACCACAAATAATGGAAAAGATTCGACTTTGTCAAGAAGTGATCATGGAAACTAATAAGCCCAGCCTGACGAGAGAAGAGATTTTAAGTGTAAAAGATAACCAAGGAGTTCGAAGAGTTGCATCAAGGATTTGGATTCCCAATATGTTAAAATTATAGAAAGAAATTATGAACGATGCCCATAATTCAAGATACTCTATCCGCCCTGGAAGCACAAAGATGTATCAAGACATAAAGAAAAATTATTGGTGGCCCAACATGAAAAGAGAAATTATTGAATGGGTAAGTAAGTGCTTAACGTGTCAGAAGATAAAAGCTGAACATCAGAGGCCCAGTGGCCTGTTACAACCTTTAAAGATTCCTGAATGGAAATGGGAAAACATTATCATGGATTTTACAGTCGGTTTTCTAAGAACTAAAACCAACCATGACACCATTTGGATTATAGTCGACTGACTCACCAAATCTGCACATTTTTTTCCAATAAATGAAAGATACACTATAGAAAAATTGGCCAACTTATACCCAACATGGAGTACCAGTGTTAATTGTGTCAGATAGAGACGTTAGGTTTACATCAAGATTCTGGAGAAGTTTCCAGGAATGCTTAGGCACGAAATTAAAAATGAGAACATCATATTATCCCCAAACAGATGGACAGAGTGAAAGGACTATATAGACAATATAAGATATATTAAGAGATTGTGTCTTAGACTTTAAAGGAAATTAGGATGGCCATCTGGATTTGGTAGAATTTGCTTACAACAATAGTTACCACTCAAGCATAGGAATGACTCCATTGGAGGCACTCTATGGTAGAAAATGCAGATCACCAATATATTGGGAAGAAGTAGGAGAAAGAAAGATTTATGGAACTGAATTAGTTCAACAGACGACAATCTATTGGAATTATTAAGAAAAGGTTAATAGCCACCCAGGAAAAACAAATAAAATACACTGATTTTGGACGAAGACACAAAGAGTTTGAGGTTGGAGATAAAGTATTGCTAAAAGTATCACCTTGGAAAGGAGTCATGAAATTTGGAAAGAAAGGAAAATAAAGTCCTAGATACATTGGTCCATTTGAGATTTCGAAGAAAATAGGCAGTGTATCTTACTAGTTGGCATTACCCCAGGATCTTTAGTTTATCCATTATGTTTTTCACATATCCATTCTGAAGGCTTCTCGTCTTGATGATCGTCACATACTTTCTTACGAGCTAAAAGAAGTCCAGCCAGACTTGACATACGAAGAATAACTGGTTCAAATTATGGATGATGTGACGCCCTCAATCTCGGAGTTAGGAAATGAAGACCCACACACCATTATACTAACAATAAATAAGAATAAACCCCGATTAACTATTAACAGGATCCATACAGGATTAAGTTTGAAACAAGATTACAACTACCAACCAGAAAATATATATTATAACCCAAAATAATATTAAATTCATACAATCAATTCTGACTTGGAACCGACAGATAACCCATTGTATCTTTACAACCTTCCAAGTATAGCGCTTGCTCACACATCCTGAACTACCTGCTCTGGAATCTGGAAGCCTACGAAATGGTAAGGGCCACCAGGTATGCTCTTACGAGCAGTGCGCCTAAGTTTGGCCATCTTCTCGCTTAACTGCCATGGTTAGAACAAAGCAAAATATATGAGCATAAAAAGCTCAACAAGTAACTATATGACAGTTCTATGATGTAACAATAACAATATCAAAATAACTCTTTAGGCATTCTACTTTAAATCTCTAGGTTACAGATTTTAACTTTGGGTAAGCAAAGGTGTCGAAAATGGGTTTGGGGCTTTCAAGGTTCAAGGATTATGGCATCATCAATATCCTCTCTATAATCATATTATACAAGTAGGCAGAGTTACTTGCCTGAATTCGTTTTCCTGCTTTACGAGGTTTGAGCTACTGCCACCTAGAATACCTTTCCCTTTCCTAGCGTGAATGCCTTTACGATCCGAATCTACAATCCAAAATCAAACCCTAATTAGATTCCAACTCGACATTCCCGGAACGTTTAATAATTACCCCAATTCATTGTAACGCTTAATTCATATGTACGAGTATAAACACCGAATACTCACAAAGCACTTAATAATATATACTTATATACTTAAACTCCACACTTTAGCAAATAATCACAATTCATATGACTCGATAACAAAGCAACTCAATCCTTTCCCTTTTATCCAAAAATTGGAACCAAAGCAAATGAACCACATCAAAAGATCAACATGCAATCTTATATGCCGACATGCATTCACTTAAATAGACTCTAGAATCGAATCAACCAACTTGAATCAACCCCTTTTAAAACTATAAACCATTCGGATTTTTAAACAAAACACTATTAAGGAATCAAATAATGACATGCAATTACAAGAATCACTTATAAACTTTAGTTTAAGTCAAAACTCATTCCTTTAAATCATCTTTCAAAGAAAACTGAAACAAAATTAAATCCTCAAGCTAAAATCCTTTGTAACCTTAAATCAAAATCAAACCCCCTTTTTAAAATACAAATTCGAACCTCAATCATCAAACAAAATCAACAAAATTGCATGCAACCATTTAAAACTCACATTTAAACTACCAATCATCATTTAACTTTTAAAAATCATTTTCCCCACACCATTTTATCAAAAATTCGAACCTATCAAGTGTTAAAACTCGAATGAAGCTTGGAAATTAACATGCAATGATTTTTAGTAACATGCATAGAGATTTTGATGACATGTATCCACTTTTATCCAACTAAACACACAATCATCCACCAATATTCCTTGTACTCAAACCTTTTAACCATAAAAACTTGATTTTGATCAAAAACTCAAGTAAAAATCAAACAACTAACATGAAATCTACATTATATCAAATTTACACTAAATCACTTTTAAAATCACACAATCTGGAACTTTATTCTCTCATATGATCATGTTCCAAGAAATTGTGTTTTCCTTGGACATAATCAAAGAGATGGTGTGATAAAACTTGCCTAGAATTTACATGCAAAGAGGAATAAGATAGAGAATTAGAAAAGATGATGATCAATGGTAAAATCCTTGAGTTCTAGCTTGTATTTGTTATTGCATGTAGAAGAGAGAAAGAGTGAATGTATTCGAGAGAGAGAGAGAAGCCAAGAGGGAAGAGAGAAAAGAGAGAATAGAGAGAGAAGGAAAAGAGAGAAGAAATAAAGAAAGAGAGAGTGGCTAGGTGGAGAGAAGAAAAAGAGGGAGGGGGTGGGTTCTTGTAGGCAAAATGGTAGGGGTGTTTTAGTCTTTTGCCAAGCCGACTCTAGAATTTTCTTTTTATCTAACTCAAAAATGAATTTAATTAATACATAACCCTCTCAGAAAAAATAAAAATGTTACAAATAACAATTATAGAATATAGATCTCGAAATTAGCTTTCTAGACATATTTTGAAAATAATTTTTGAGCATATGGTTTATTTTATATGGTTTATTTCTCTTGCATTTCACTCTCTAATTCCCAAGTCAATTCCTCTATCTTAGGATTTCTCCACAATAGTCTAACTAAAGGTATAACTTTATTTCCGAGTGTCTTCTCTTTTCGATCTAAGATTCGAAAGGGTTGTTCGACCTAAGACAGGTCTTGCTGAATTTTCACAGGTTCCAATTCAATCAAATAGCTTGCATCAGCATTATATTTCTTTATATGAGAAACGTGAAACACATTATGAAGATGTTACATCTGTAAAGGTAACACTAATTCATAAGCCACTTTCCTGACTTGTTTAAGTACTTCAAACGGTCCAATATACTTGGGACTCATCTTTTCTTTCTTCCCGAATCTGGATAACCTTTTTCATGGAGATATCTTTAACAACACTTTATCTCCGGGTTCAAATTACATATCTTTCTGATCTTAATCTGCATACTTCTTTTTTCAATCTTGAGAAACAATCAACCTTTTACGAATCACTTCCACTTTCTCTTTCATTTGTTGAACTAGCTCCGGGCCAATTATTTTGCGCTCACTAACCCCGTCCCAATATATTGGGGATCTGCACTTTCTTCCATACAATGATTCATAAGTGGCATGCCAATACTCGCATGATAACTGTTGTTGTAGGAAAACTCAATCAATGGAAAATGATCGTCTGAATTTCCTTTGAAATCCAATACACATGTTTGCAACATATCCTCAATCGTTTGAATTGTCCTTTCGCTTTATTCGTCAGTCTGCAGATGATACGCCATGCTCATTTTCAATTTAGTTCCCAAATGATCATGAAATTATCGCCAAAATCTCGAGTTAAATCTTGTATCGTTATCGGATATGATAGAAACTGGAACTCCATGACGCATCACAATCTCGTCCAAATATATTTTGATCAACTTTTCCAATGAAAATCTTTCGTTGATATGCAAGAAATGTGTTGATTTTGTCAGTCAATCGACTATCATCTAAATCGCATCATGATTAGACTTGGTCTTTGGAAATCCTACCACGAAATCCATCGCGATATGTTCCCATTTCCATTCAGGTATGTCCAGTGGCTGAAGCAATCCACTCGGTCGTTGATGTTCCACTTTTACTCTTTGGCACGTATAACATTTACTTATCCATTCCGCGATCTCCTTTTTCATGTTTGGCCACCAATTGTTCTCTTTTAAGTCCTTGTACATTTTCGTACTTCCAGGGTGAATTGAAAATCTGGAGTTATGTACTTCGTGCAAAATCTCATGCTTTAGCTCCATAATGTAAGGTATCCAAATTCGTGAGTTAACACGATATATTCCTTTTTTATCCTTTTGAGCTCTAACTTCCTTTCATGTCAACTTATCTTTTTCGTGGTTCATTATTTGTTCTTGACAACATCGAATATTTTCCAAAATTTCTGGTTGAAATGACATTGCATACATGGCTCCTCTTCCTAACTCTGGAATCTGCACTTCTATTTCCAACTTCTCAAAATCCTTGATCAATTCCTTTGATGAAGTTAATATATTCAATATTTGTTTGCGGATTAATTCATCTGCTACCACATTCGCTTTCCCGGGATGATAAATTATCGTACAATCATAATCTTTGATCAATTCTAACCATCTTCTATGTCTCATATTCAACTCCTTCTGAGTAAAAATATAATTTAAACTCTTATGATCCGTATAGATCTCACACTTTTCTCCGTATAAATAGTGCCTCCAAATCTTAAAAGCAAACACAATCGCTGCTAATTCCAAATCATGTGTGGGATAATTTTGTTGATGTGGCTTTAGTTGCCTTGACGCATATGCTATTACTTTCCTGTGTTGCATTAACACGCATCCTAATCATTTATACGAAACATCGCTAAAGATCACAAACTCTCCCTTTTCGTCTGGTAACACTAAGACCGGGGCGGTTACCAATCTCTTCTTCAATTCTTGAAAACTTTCTTCGCATTTATCTGTCCACACAAACTTCTCATTCTTCCTCGTCAACTTAGTCAATGGAACATCAATCTTGGAGAAATCTTGCACAAATCTTCTATAGTATCTTGCTAATCCCATAAAACTTTTGACCTCCGTAGGAGTCTTGGGCCTTTCCTTATCCATCACAGCTTCTATCTTGGCTGGGTCCACTTTAATTCCTTCACTATTGACTACATGTCCAAGAAACTGAACTTCTTTCAACCAAAATTCGCACTTTAAAAAATTGGCATATAACTTTTCTTTTCTCAAAACCTTTAAAGAAATCCTCAATTGCTTTATATGGTCTTCCTCCGTCTTGGAATATATCATAATATCGTCAATAAATACTATAACGAACTTATCCAAATACTGCTTGAACACTTTATTCATAAGATCCATAAATGCGGCTGGCGCGTTCGTCAAACCAAACGCCATTACTGAAAACTCATAGTGCCCATATCTCGTTCGAAACGCCATCTTGGGGATATCTTCCACTTTAATCTTCAGCTGATGATACCCAGATCTTAAATCAATCTTTGAAAAATAAGTAGCTCCTTTTAATTGATCAAACAAGTCATCGATTCACGGTAGAGGGTACTTATTCTTAATCGTCAACTTATTCAATTCGCAATAATCAATGCACAGCCTCATACTTCCGTCTTTCTTCTTCATAAAAAACACTGGTGCACCCCAAGGGGATACACTTGGGCGTACTAATCTTTTATCCAACAATTCTTGCAATTGCGCTGCTAGTTCCTTCATCTCAACTGTCACCATTCGATAGGGAGATTTCGATACTGGTTCCGTTTCAAGAGCCAATTCAATCGTGAACTCGATCTCTCGGTCTGGAGGTAGTCTAGCTAATTCATCTGGGAACACATTGGGAAAATCTCTTACTACTGGAATATCCTCAATCCTTACGGATTCTTTCTCTATATCTATGACATCAGCCAAATAAGCTTCGCATCCTTGATGTAACAATCTCCTCGTCTGAATAGCAGTTAGAAACTTCTTTTCTTGTCTTTTTCCCTTGAATATTACTTCAACACCATCCTTGGTCTTTATCTTCACCTTCTTACTTTTACACTTAATTTGCGCCTCGTGATTTGACAACCAATCCATTCCTAATATAACATCGAACTCTCCTAACATAAAAGGAATTAAGTCAGCGGAAAAATACCGACCTTCGATAATCAAATCGTAATTGGGACAAATCCTATTAACAGTAACTCTCTCTTGATTTGCTACTTCTATAATCAAATTGGGTTCAAGAGGGTATACAACACATTCTAGTCTATCAAGAATACTTTCTGTAATAAATGATCTAGTTGCTCCAGAATCTATTAATACTTTTAATTCTACTAAGTTAATAACGAGCGTACCTGCCACCACATCCACATCTTGCACAACATCTTTGATTGTCATATTGAAGGTTCTAGCTCTGGGTTGAGCTAGTGGTGCTGGGAGAAGCGGTGGTCCACCAATCCTAAGAACATTGCCTTTTGAAAAGGCTCCTTAATATTTCTTGCCATATGGCCTACCTTTCAACATTTGAAACAAGTTAATTCTGACTTCCTTGCTCCACTTGGGCACTCCGTTGAATAATGCCCTTTCTGATTACACCTGAAACAGGTCACATCCAGCTTGTTACATCTTCCCGGGTGTCTCTTCCCATAAACTTTACACTGTTGAATCTGAGTTCTTCTATCATTTCCCCGTTGTCCTGTCTTCTGAAAATGATTGTTTTGAGTTCCATTCCCGGGCTTAAACTTATGAAACTTTTGATTCTGACCTCCATCATTCTTTCCAAACTTCCCTCTAAACTTCGAACTTCCTTGTTCCTGCTCTGAGTTCTCAAACTTCCTTTTCTACCTTCATTCTCTCTTTTTGCAGCTTCACGCTCCCCTTCCACTATCATTGCCTTCTGCACCGGGGCAGCATAGTCCTTGATCTCCAAAAATGCTACTTGACTCCGTATCCATGGCCTAAGTCCCTGTTGGAACCTTTTGGCCTTCTTTGCTTCCGCATTCGCATACTTAGGTACAAACCTAGATAACTCCAAAAGTTTTACTTCGTATTCTGCCATCGACATATCCTCTTGTCTAAGATCCAAAAACTTCATCTCTAAATGGTCTTGCATATAACTTGGCAAGTACTTCTCCAGAAACATCTCGGCAAATGTTTCCCACAATAAATCTTTTCCTTCAAGTAAATTCTTTGAAGATTCCCACCAGAAACTTGCCTCATCTTTAAGGTAATAACTCGCATACTGTGCTTTCTTTTCATCTTTAACTTCTGCTAATTCAAATGCTTTCTCCATCTCTCTTAACCAAGACTGAGCTTTTATCGGGTCGAGAAAACCTAATAACTCTGGGGATGTACAGACTGAAATTTTTTGAAGTTTCCAACATTAGGGGCTAGGGGTTGTTGCAAAAGGTGAGCAAGTCGGCTCATCATAGTGGTATCTTGGTTTAGTTCTTGGTCTTGGGTTTGAGTTTCTTCTTCTTGGTGATTTGGTGAGTTGGCCATTTCTTACAAACCTGATTGAGCAATTATTTAGCAATACGATAGCATGGAATTGATATATAACAATAACATTTTTACTTCGAAATAACTTCTACGGGTTTTAATCTTTACCCATTTTTGCACATGTAATCCTATTACTATATAATTTCTCTTATCAGTTGTGTGCTTTCACATGGTACAGGGTATGATTTGCGAAATGTTTAACACGGTTATATAGAAATATGGTATATAAAACAGTTTATAAAGATTCTTCAGGGTACCAAATGTAAACAACAGGAAAGGTTTATATAAGGACTGAACAGTGCATAAATAGAGAAGTTTTAAGTGCATTAAGTTCTGGAATGAGGTACAATAATATAACAGGGTTAAACAGAGGAAAAACTGGAAAATATCCCCCTATCTACCCGTAACTTCTAACAACTGCTACGGTACCAAGGTCTGAAATATAATACATCATAACAAATGAAAAAGGGATCCCGACATTTGACCAAGTATCCCAAGCCTACTGGCGCTGAAAGAAAACAACAACAACTACGGCCTCCATCAGATGTCCCGCCTGACCAACACTATCTAACTGTCCAAAATCTCTCTCAGCACAACCAACATCCAATGAATAATCTTATGCAGCCTCCGGGCCTCAATATCAACATCACTGGTGGACAGTCCCTAGTCCAATCTCCTCCGGGAAACATGCTCCACCATCTGAATCCGAGCTCTCCACTCATCCTCCACAACTGAAGTCCTCTTCCTAGACTCTCGAGCTAGCCTATCCACCAAAGCTCCCAACTCAGGAATGCGGGAGTAAAAAAAATCTCGATCCTGGGCTATCTTGCCACCAACACTACTGGGGTCCTAAGAGAAAACACAAAACAACAACCAAGAAACAACATTAAGGTACGACTTCCAACTGACTCACGCCCTAACTCTAGTTGCCATTTTAACTACTCACTTCACTTAGACTATACCTAATAGTCTAACTCAACCCTATATGAGTCGAACACTCTCGCGATATATATATACCCAATATACCCTTTTATCCTAACTTGTCTCAGTGACTAGATCTTGTTGCTCTGATACCAATTTCTGATGCCCTCAATCTCGGGGTTAGGAAATGAGGACCCACACACCATTATACTAATAATAAATAAGCATAAACCCCGATTAACTATTAACAGGATCTATACATGATTAAGTTTGTGACAAAATTACAACTACCAACAAGAAAATATATATTACAACCCAAAATAATATTAAATTCATACAATCGATTCTGACTTGGTACCGACAAATAACCCATTGTATCTTACAACCTTCCAATAATAGCGCTTGCTCACATATCTTGAACTACCTGCTCTGGCATATGGAAGCCTACGACACAATAGGGGCCACCAGGTATGCTCTTACGAGCATTGCGCCTAAGTCTGGCCATCTTTTTGCTTAACTTCCATGGTTAGAACAAAGCAAAATATATGAGCATAAAAAGCTCAGCAAGTAACTATATGACAGTTCTATGATGCAGCAATAATAATATCAAAATAACTTTTGAGGCATTCTACATTAAATCTCTAGGTCGCAGATTTCTAACTTTGGGTAAGCAAAGGTATCGAAAAAGGATTTTGGGCTTTGAAGGTTCAAGGATTATGACAGGGTGAAAGCCGACATTCATCACAAATCAATAGTAGGATCTCAATGGATCTTTCAAGTGGAAAGCAAGAATCTACTCAACTCTGGGAATCAATTTTATGATTTATAACAATATCAGAGATAAGAATCAGGGTTCTCAAAGCTATATGCTAGACAATAACACAATCAACTCATCTCAATTCATTTTAAATCATTTCATTTTCAACGAAGCAAATTGCTAAGAAAATGTATTCAATTACTCTTTATAGAGTGATAGGGAACCCTTGATTGGACTTCTTTAACTTTTATAAATAATACAGTGATCATCTCGTACCAACCTCCATCTGGTCGTTAAGGTACCTATGGCATAATTTCAGCCTTAAATTGGTCTAGCCCCACTAGCCTCTTATATGATTGAACTAGTCCGACTAGTCTCTTACGTCTCAATCCAATCCATCGGGAATTCTTTTTGGAAAACCTTGTGTTGGAAAAGAAAGGTTTGACTAAGTTCATTTTATCATTACCAAGAATATGAAATCATTCACTCTTTCAAGTCGAAAATCATTCTTAAGTTTAATTCAAGAATTCAAAGAAAGTGAACAGATCAAAGGTAAGCAAGGATCAATACTAAGGATCTTGATCAAATTATAAAAAAGGTATACAAGTTAGGGAATTAAAATAGTTCTAAGGATCATTACATAATAAGGTAAATGAAGGAATGAAGGATTTGGGTTAATCGAAACATTACGCAAGGGAGTTCATAAAAGTTCTTATAGGGTTTATGAGAATTCAAGGTACCAATAGGTGATCAAATATGAATGAAAAGGTTACTATAAAGGTTTAAATCAATAATCGTATCAAGTCATTACAAGGACAGTATTAGGGTGTTTCAAGGGATCAATGATATATATAGCACAAGTATCAACATCAGGGTTCAAGAATCAATAACAGGTTATCACAAGTGTTATAAAAGGTCAATCTTTCTTCATCATCAATCGAATCACTGTTTGCGACATGGCATCATCAATATCCTCTATATAATCAAATTATACAAGTAGGCAGAGTTACTTGCCTGAATTCGCTTTCCTACTTTACGGGGTTTGAGCTACTGCCACCTAGAATACCTTTCCCTTTCCTAGCCTGAATGCCTTTACGATCTGAATCTACAATCCAAAATCAAACCCTAATTAGATTCCCACTCGACATTCCTGTAATGTTTAATAATTACCCCAATTCGTTCTAACGCTTAACTGATATATACGAGTATAAACACTGAATACTCACATACCACTTAATAGTGTATACTTATATACTTACACAATTCGTATGACTCGATAACAAAGTAACTCAATCCTTTCATTTTTATCCAAAAATTCGAACCAAAGCAAATGAACAACATCAATAGATCAACATGCAATCTTATATTTCGACATGCATTCACTTAACTAGACTCTAGAATCGAATCAACCAAATAACTTGAATCAATCCCTTTTAAAACTGTAAAACATTCCGCTTTTTTAACAAAACACGATCAAAGAATCAAATAATGACATGCAAGTAAAAGAATCATTTATAAACTTCAGTTTAAGCCAAAAATCATTCCTTTAAATCATTTTTCAAAGAAAACTGAATCAAAATTAAATCCTCAAGCCAAAATCCTTTGTAACCTTAAATCAAAATCAAACCCCCTTTTTAAAATACAAATTCGAACCCAAATCATCAAACAAAATCATCAAAATTGCATGCAACAATTTAAAACTCACATTTAAACTACCAATCATCAATTAACTTTTAAAAATCATTATCCCCACATCATTTTATCAAAAATTCGAACCTATCAAGTGTTAAAAGTCGAATGAAGCTTGGAAATTAACATGCAATGATTTTTAGTAACATGCATAGAGATTTTGATGACATGCATCCACTTTTATCCAACTAAACTCACAATCATCCACCAATAATATTTGTACTCAAACCTTTTAACCATTAAAACTTGATTTTGATCAAAAACTCAAGTAAACATCAAACAACTAACATGCAATCTACACTACATCAAATTTACACTAAATCACTTTGAAAATCACACAATCTAGAACTTTATTCTCTCCTATGAACATGTTCCAAGAAATTGTGTGTTCCTTGGACATAATCAAACAGATGGTGTTAAAAACTTTCTTAAAACTTACATGCAAAGAGGAATAAGATAGGGAATTAGAAATGATGATGATCAATGGTAAAATCCTTGAGTTCTATCTAGTATTTGCTATTGCATGTAGGAGAGAGAGAGAGAGAGAGAGAGAGAGAGAGAGAGAGAGTATTCGGGAGAGAGAGAAGCCGAGAGGGAAGAGAGAAAAGAGAGAGAACCCGAGAGAAGGAAAATAGATATCAAAGAAAGAAGGAGAGAGTGGCCTGGTGGAGAGAAGAAAAAGAGGGAGGGGTGGGTTTTTATAGCCAACCCGACTCTAAAATCTTCTTTTATCTAACTCAAAAATGAATTTAATTAATACATAACCCTCTCAGAAAAGATGAAATGTTACGAATAACAGTTTTAGAATATAGATCTTGAAATTAGCTTTCTAGATATATTTTTAAAATATTTTTTGAGCGTACAGTTGATGTTATATGAATATTACAAGATTACGCTCAAAATAGAATTATAACTCGATAAAATCATTTTAAAATACACCGAGCACCAAATAATTTCTTCTATCATTTTTAGAAAGTCTCTAAGACTATTTTGAAGATAACAAAACAAATTTTACTCCTTGACCATACTCAGATAATTTTATAAAAATATGTAAAGGTTCAATAAACCTTATTTTAAATCAAATAAATCTTTAAATATCATTTAAAAATATCTAGATCACATAATCATGCACATTATCAGGAAATAACATTTGCACACATATCATGACTAATATTGTAACAAATTCAATCGTAAAAAAAATTCTTTTCATTCATATTCACTATTCGCGTAACGGGACGCGTCTTGTCTGACGGCCCGACGCTGAGCGTTTCCACTTACGCTTCATAATCATTCTTTTTATATTAACTGACACATCACTGGAATATAATATTCATTTAAATATTCCCATTTCATATAATAACACATAATTCATCTAATTACACTTTACTCGCATAATTAATTCGCGAATATTCCCAGTTGTTATAGATGAAAAGGTTCAAAAGCTGAGGAATAAGGAAATCAAGTTGGTTAGGACAATTTGGAGAAATCATTCCATAGAATAAGCTACTTGGGAACTCAAGGAAGAAAGCGTATGAAATACCTCTCATTATTTGCAAGCTATGCTGATTCCAAGGACGGAATCCTTTAAGGGGGGAGACTATAACGCTCATGAAATTTTGAATAAGTAAATTAGCATTCCATTTTATTCTATGACTGAACACATTAAATGAGCTTATTGGACTAGTCAATATATATTTTAATCCTATGGAATGTGAGAGGAATTATTTTAAATTATTGCATATGATTTGATAAGTATTATTACGAGTAACAAAAGTTATTATTTCAACATAATATTAAAAAAATTATGCGTAATAATTTCGTTACACTTCGCTATTGAGTATTTTAGAAATTTATCAAGACCGTGCAATTATTAAAGTGATTACGAATTCTATTCCGAAGAATTATATTAAATTACTATTATTAAATGTGATTCGATATCGTTGCGTAATTTGATCTTAATTACTATATAAATTATTTTGATGGCAAGAGATCAAAGTAGTTTAATAAATAAACTATTTCAAGAGATTCCTTGCATAACTAAGTATCTTGCCCATGATTATCAAAAAAAAATATTTGCAAATATTTAATCTCAATATTTTAAAAATCCTCTCGATTAAGAATTTATTTCTTCAAAGAGCGTAGTATTTACTTGCTATTATAGAATAATAAAGTGGGAAATTTTTTTGCCGTAAATATCTCATCACTATTCTTTTTTTTTATATTCGAATTATTATTGTTATTAATATTTTTTTTATTATTACCTCCTTAATAATATTATCAAAGGTCATTCCTAATTTGAATTTTTTTAGAGAAGAAAAGTATTTTTTGATTTTTTAAATTTCTTTTAAATGAGGTAGCAAATAATATTTAATTATTTATGAATCTTTTTTTATCTAGCTATTTATACTTGGTTCAAGAGTAAACTAGAAGTTTCTACTTAGTTTTTTAACCATGGTTACTTAATTAGTTAAAATCCCTATATAAACCTAGATGGACTTCTTCATAATAAGATCATTGGAAAAAGAATTATAGATTTCTTTAGGAAATAAATTAGTGAGAGAGGGAATGATCAAGTATATATCTATAATTGGGGTTTATAATCAAGAGAGCAAGAGGGATTATTGAAGTAATCATTAAGAGAATAATAAGATTTTGAAGTGATTATAAATTGGGTTGATCATCACTCTACTCTCAAAGTAATGATCTCATGATCATTTTATTTACTAAATTGATTTTGTGTTGAGCCTACTAACTAGATTTTATTTTTGGTATTAATTTCAATTTAGGGATTTAGGGATACGACATAATTAGTATGGTGTGATTGCAATTATGTTATTCGATTACTTCGGTATATTCCTAATTAAACGATAAATTTTAGCCGTTTTAATCAAAAATAAATTTGTAGGGCCTTATTATTGGTTTGGGCCATAATATGGGTTGGCTAATTTCTACGGCTGAATTTGGGGACAAAATGGAATTAGGTTTATTAGTATTATTAGAATAGAGATAATGGTTTTTGGTTATTTAGTTGAATAAATGTGAATGAATAAATATATGGAGGATGAATTGGTTGTAAATTTGTGGAATTGATTTGTGGGAATGGGGAGGAGTGTTCGGAGATTGGAATGAGGAACCACCACGGTGGCGGTGGGGGCAGCGACGTTTGACGCCGGAAAATGGAGAGAAAAGGGGTGTGGTTCTGCGTGTGTGTTGTGTGTGTTAACGTGTGTATTCTCTGTTGTGTGTGTGTGTATGTTTGTGTCAGATGTGTGTGTGTTTTTGGTGGCTAAAAATGGAAAAGCCACAACCGAAGATGGTGGTGGCAATGAGGTCGAGTGAAAGAGAGACGAGTGCAGGGAGAAAAAAAAGAGAGAGAAGGAGAGAAAGGGAGAGAGGAGAGAGAAAGGGAGAGAGAGATGTTGGGAATTTTTGGCCGGAAAATATATTCCCGGACGATTCTGAGAAATCGAACTTGGCAGAACAATAGATCGGGGGATGGGGAGTAGAAATCAAGAAATAAATCGGGTTTTAGAGGTCGCCGGATTTTTTCCGGACCCCCGCTAACCAGTGGCCATCGGCGGCAACCTCCATGGTTGCTAATGACGTGGGTTGAGTGAGGAAGAAGGAGAAACGGGGGGGGGGGGAATAGACTTTGATTAATTAATTATTAAAGAAAGATGGAAATAAGTAGATAAATAAATAAAAATAATATAAAATAAAAGGAGTGGTTAAATGATTTACTAGATAATCAAATAAAAAGAATAGATTCTGTGATTATTGGTAAATTGATTATTGAACAATTAGTGGAGGAATAAAATATTTAATAATACCCTTGGATCTATTAGTAGATTCTATTTTTGTAAGAAATAAAATTAATTTTAGACTTTAATAAATTGGAGTAAGTAAATGATTTTAATCATCAATTCCATTTAGGAATAAAATGGAGTAGAAAGGGGCAAATGACGTTGATTAATTAAAATTACTCCAAAGGTTTGTTAAAAGCTTGAAGGTTGCTTTCATATCGATATTTGAGAGAACCATTATATAGTAAACAACTCGTAGCAAATGACGATTCGTTAGAATGTGTTATTAAATAATTCTCGTTATTATCGCTTAATTCACGAGTGGCTAATTATATGCATCGAATTAGAATTTACAATAGAGAGATAATAATATTCCTAACCCTTTTACACTAATTAAAATAGCATTGTATTGGACCCAATTTCAAATTTATGAGTGATTATTATTTGAAAATTTGGGATATTTTCTTCACCAAAAAGCAATAGAATCTTTAATAAATATATTTGGAAGTGAGTGCACCACTAAAATCATTTGAGTATTTTCGAATACTAAATAGTTCTTCGATATAGATAATGCGAGTTACGATTTACGAGGAAAGGTATTTTGAAATATTTATACCAAAGCGATTTTGATGTGATTTATTATTTTAAAAAATACCAGAAGTGGAATTATTTAACCCGAAAAGGTGAATTTTCACTGCTATTATTGGAGATAAGGCAAGTTTTCTCTGCTCTATTCTTATTTATGACTTATATGTATTATTCATTAATGAAGAATATTATGGATCTAAACTTTGAGGACCTCATTTCTGATTATTTTCTTTCACCGATAATTCTAAATCTTAATTCCATTGACTTAGATTCCCGACTGTTCTATCATTCAGAACAGTTATCTCTTCCATATCAGATAAACTTAAATTCTTAAAACCGCTTAAATCATTCTTAAATATTTATCGATTGTCGGTCAGATTGATTAATTAATTCTCTTTAAATCTGAATTATCTTTAATCAATTCATTGAATCCTTTCCAAAACTCACAACTTGCAAATCAAATATTATTGTTTTTCCCTGTTCGTATACTACCTTTTTCAGAACTATTCACTTGATAAAGACTTTCGAGAACTTCATTTGACATGGTTATTCTCATTAATCGAGTTATCCCTTATACTGTCAGACATCTACATATCATTCATATCGATGTGATAATGATATTACAAGCGTGAAAACTGGTTTATTATTCGAACCAGATTAAGTAATGAAATTCTGAACAGTGTGATGTGAAGTGATGTGAAAATTAATTTGGGATGTGTAAATCTATACTGGTCAATGTGGAATTCAATAACCACGGTATTGACAATGTGACAAGTCCGATGTGTGAACATGTTATTCGGCTCGAGTGTAGCCGATGGTTAAGTCGTTAACCCTTCTTTTATGCTAGCAAGTATATGATGGGAGTTCTTACGATGAGCCGTAATCGGGTGAGCGTAATATTTGTAAGAGGACGGTACACTGTGATAGTTGATCGCATCATTGATGTACCGAGGATGGAAAATGACTAGTTAATCTTAAATTCGATGGCATTGTGCCAGATAAGAGCTTCTTCGATAATATCATGATATGTTGTTACCTCTCCTTGCATTAAAATATTATTACTCTTAGCACCTATTTTTACCATCAATTTAATTTTGTTAAGTCGTTTCTACTTGTTGAGCAATCGGTTGCTCACTCTTGCTAGACTTATATTCATCAAAATACTGAAGAATGAAGTGGATAGAACATCTGATCAATCAAGGCAGAGGAAGGGAAAGGAACATGTTCGTGACGACAGCCGCTAGGGGATTGCAATATAAATTCTATATTGTAATAATGTTAATTTGCTAGCCAGACTTGTAGTAGATTTTTATGTGGCTTATGTAATAATCAGATTGTGAAGGAGACTCGATCCTCGAGCTGTGGAATGGTGTTCACTATAAATGACATATTTGTCTATGTTTGTAATAATAATAAAGGTGTGCGAAGCTTGATATCGTGGCGACCCGAATCTACGAAAGGGTGGATTTGGGGGCGTCACAGATAAATAATGTGATCATCCGTTGAAAGCTACAAAATATTGAACTTATCTACTTAGAGTGTTTTGGTAAGTTATCATGAAGCCTACAACATATTCTTAACAACGCCATTTTAATTTCAACGATTTATTTTTGAATATTCATTATAAAATCATTAGAAATGAAATTAATTTTTTTTAGTTATTTGCCTACGTCATTATTCGATAATGGTTTTGACATTCGTACCATTTGGATCATTGAAACTATGTTTAAAAAAATAATTTATTTAATCCTAATTAACCCCTAAATTTCAATCCTTAAATGCACAACATCTTTTATTCAAATTTGTAAAGAGTTATTTTTTATTGGATTTCTTTTATTAATTTTTTTAGTTGATTAGAATTTTTAGTATGCAAAATGATATTCGAAATCATAGTTTTGATAATTAATTGATTTTTATATATTTTGTAATAATTTTTATTCATTGAAAACTTTTGTTTTTTAAAATATCATTGCAAACGAAGTTAAAAAATTCTAATTTTTTGCATACATGGTAACTTCGAAGTAATATCGAAATCCGTACAGTTAGATCATTGAAACGAAATTTGTGAAAAACGTATTATCTAACCCTAAGATAACCCCTTGAAAGGATATCTTCGATATATTATTTATTGTTGGTATTTGTACGATTAAACATTAAATTTAAATACACATAGATCCTCTCCATTAGGACATGATTTTAATTGATCCAAATCAAGTGAAAATTGTCAAACTAACAAAATTATTTTTTAAGTATATAAAAGAGATATTCCACTATCCTGAAACATCAAAATTATATTTTTATGGAATATATCTCTAAGGAAATATGATCAAAGAATAAATATCAAGACATGATATGTCTTAGATCTCAGTTGCAACATCAATAAGGCAACAAGCTCGAAAAAGGGATATATAAGATATATTCCTTAGAAGACTCGTGCTATATCAAAAATATTTTACTGTTCGCTCTAAAATATATTTTTACATCCATAAAAAGAGTGTTTATCCAAATTTTATTAATATTCATGACTGAAATAATAATATCCATTTTAATAACCCATTCCATGTATAAGTGAAGTAATTTTCTCTCGTTTCGTAAAATCAGCATTTCTCAGAGAAAATTATTAAAAAATACTCTAAAATATTTCATACCATCCAAATATATTTTATATATTAGGAAATATATTTTAAGTATTTATTCAAGTCAAAACTTTGGTCAAAAGATCCATATATTTAAATTCAAGACCAATGGTATTTTTACTCGGAAGAAAAGGCTGACAGGACAGTCTATATTATAAATAAAATACTTCCACTCACTAGAATGACTTGAAATTTGGTATGGATCATTTAAATAGTATTTTATATGCATGGTAAATATTTTGTAATATTTTGATAATTTTTGTCTAGGCACAAATTTCGAGGCAGTTGGTCCCACAATTACCACGTTTGACCTAGTTACCATTGATCAAAGTTGACCAGAACTTGTGGGACATCATTTTATAATATTTAGGTAATTATCATATTTTTATGGTATTTATTTAATAGTTTTTAGGGTGGTCATATTTTATGGTGCTTAATACTTAATTAAAATGATTAAACAATGATTAAAAGAAAATGAAAATATATATTTAATCAAATATATCAGCTGAGTTTTGAACCCATAAAGTCATTTGTCTTATATTACTATATCCAAAAAATACAACCTACTTGCCAAGTCATCAATCCATGTGACGTACAACATCCACCATCCATTTTCCTCAAATCTCCACCATTCAATCCACCTAACTTTTCATATAAATAAACTCCCACCCCAACCCATTTCAACCAAGCTAAAGAGATACAAAGTTGCTGGGATTTTTCAAGTAGTGCTTCTCTTCATCTCTTTCAAATTCTATACACACACTTCTTCTCAAAAACCTTCTCTCTCTTAAATATATATACATATATACAAGGGTTTTGAAACCCAAGCTTAATTTCACCCAACCAAGCTTGTTCCCACCAAGTGAGCTCATCCACTACCACTCTCCATCCTACCGAAGGGCTGCCCAAGTTCGACCATAGTGCCAAAATCCGGCTGAACCCCCGACGAACTTTTCTGACCATTTTCCAAAAGTGGTAATTTTTAGCTTCTTCTTTGAGTTTCTTTTATTTGAGCTTTGTACTTAATTTCTCTACTTCATCTCAAGCTCTAATACTAGATCTCCTATAAAGAAGGTTCTCAAAGAAAATAGAACAAAGATTCGAACTCGGAATTCGAATAAAGTACTTGATCTTAAAAAAAAGCTTTAAAAGAAGAAGATCTATAAAATACAAGTACTTAAATCTCTATAACTCTTCACGAGTGAGATTTCATAAATCTCTATAACTCTTCACAAGTGAGTTTTCATAAATCTCTATAACTCCTCGCGAGTGAGATTTCATATTTGACAAACCTTGCGAGTTGGCCAATTACTTGCACTTTATTTATCTCGATCTTGGCCAACATATTTCGTGAATATAGAAATAATTATGAAAGGTATCGTATAATCCTCACCAACATCTTTAGTGTTCCGTGGGATTATAATTCGATCAATAGTAAGCTTCGTAATTTTGTCAAATATCAAAGACGGATTTAATCACACAAGTTGGCCAATTACTTGCACTTCATTTATTTGGATCTTGGCCAACGCATAGTTCGTGTATATAGTATCATTATGAAAAGTATCGTATAATCCCCACTGACATCTTTAATGTTATGTGGGATTATAAATTGATAAATAGTAAACTTCGTAATCATCCACCTAAAATTCAAAGGCACAAATCCAAAGCCAATTACTTGCACTTCTTTTATCTCGATCTTGGCTTATATATAACCTATAAATTGTGCACGAAGTTAAAAGTATACTTTGGCTCTATAATTGTTAAAATATAAGTATACTAAAATCCTATGAGCTGAAACAGGATAAGTTACAATTCCCATATTGTAATTAAAGTATTCTTCGATTTATAAATACATAATCGAAAGAAGAAGAATACTCAAGAAGTCATAAGTTATATTGCTTATATATATAAAAGACTTCTTATATTACCCCGATAAACATATATTCTATAAAGACGGAGTAACCGGAAGTATACTTACGGTACTAGCCCACAAGATAATCTAATATTCAAATAAGAATATTAAATATCAACTATGTATACTTGACTGGAGATAACATACTAGTTCAACCCATCATTTCTCTATAATTGTTGTTTTGTGGATTGTCTTATTAGTTTTGTATAAGGTGAAGTGACGTGAGGTGATTCTCGTTCTAAGACCCAAGTCATATACGCACTAACGAGGAGTTAGTAGTATTTACACCGTGAAGAAAAGGAAAGACTCAAGACCGGATCACTAAGATCCAAGACCGACAAAAGCTAAGGAAGCCAAGTCCACACAAGGGTTTTACATCAACTTTGAAGAAATAGTGGGGAGTTACTGTCTAAGATAAGTTATGTAGGTGCTACATTTATTTTGAGGTGGTGACCCCTGTGTTACGCACCAAGACAAATATTTGTAAGGGTGTAAAGGCTTCTCCGCCTACTAAAGGAGCGAGTTTATTATAAGGGAAAATCCCGAGTCCGGGAGAGAAGCTCGGGGACTGGACGCAAGGGTGAGCGAATCTATTAGAGGTTGCGCCAATGCGAACCAGGATAAAATCGCCATGTGGTATTTTATTTCCTTGCACTTTATTTTCCGCACGTATAAACTGCATAACAACTCGGTAAAGTTTTAAAAAGGGATAAATTATTTTAAAACATCATAATAATTTTTAAATTGGTAATTAAGCTATAAAAACCCCCTTCTAGCTTAATATAGCCCTTTTACGAGACCTATCAATTGGTATCAAAACGGTGCTTTTTAAAGTGTTTGTTAAGTGATTTGAAGATTTACAAGCACAACAAAAGTGGTCCTAAATGGCGTATATTAATCCCGTTGGTTATGGCGAAGTACTTCAAGCTCACGACCTTCTCTATTTGATGGCACCAACTTTGCAACATGGAAATCGAGGTTTCATATCTATGCTAGATCTGAAGGAGTTAAAGTTTGGATGGCTATCGAAGATGGTGTTCGCGTCCCTACCAAAACTGTCGATGACATCATCATCAAAAAGAAGGTTAGTGAATATAATCTAGAGGAAGAAGCCACAATGAATATAGCCGCCAAGGTGGAAATGGTTCTAACAAGTGCACTTGCAGAAAAAGAATATAAAAGTGTAAATAATTGCAAGTCGGCATAAGAAATGTGGAATAAATTAGTGGTAGCCTATGAATGAACTACTAATATAAAAGATTCTTAGATGGAAACATTGATCCAAGAATACGAGAACTTTAAACTCCAAGAAGGAGAAAATATCATCGATATGGAAACAAGATTTACTCGTATAATCGATGAGTTATCTCAACTTGGAAAGAATTATACTTTTATATTAGTAGTTCACCACGTTGACCGTGGTTAATGAAATTCTGAACAGTGTGATGTGAAGTGATGTGAAAATTAATTTGGGATGTGTAAATCTATACTGGTCAACGTGGAATTCAATAACCACGGTATTGACAATGTGACAAGTCCGATGTGTGGACATGTTATTCGGCTCGAGTGTAGCCGATGGTTAAGTCGTTCACCCTTCTTTTATGCTAGCAAGTATATGATGGGAGTTCTTACGATGAGCCGTAATCGGGTGAGCGTAATATTTGTAAGAGGACGGTACACTGTGATAGTTGATCGCATCATTGATGTACCGAGGATGGAAAATGACTAGTTAATCTTAAATTCGATGGCATTGTGCCAGATAAGAGCTTCTTCGATAATATCATGATATGTTGTTACCTCTCCTTGCATTAAAATATTATTACTCTTAGCACCTATTTTTACCATCAATTTAATTTTGTTAAGTCGTTTCTACTTGTTGAGCACTCGGTTGCTCACTCTTGCTAGACTTATATTCATCAAAATACTGAAGAATGAAGTGGATAGAACATCTGATCAATCAAGGCAGAGGAAGGGAAAGGAACATGTTCGTGATGACAGCCGCTAGGGGATTGCAATATAAATTCTATATTGTAATAATGTTAATTTGCTAGCCAGACTTGTAGTAGATTTTTATGTGGCTTATGTAATAATCAGATTGTGAAGGAGACTCGATCCTCGAGCTGTGGAATGGTGTTCACTATAAATGACATATTTGTCTATGTTTGTAATAATAATAAAGGTGTGCGAAGCTTGATATCGTGGCGACCCGAATCTACGAAAGGGTGGATTTGGGGGCGTCACAGATAAATAATGTGATCATCCGTTGAAAGCTACAAAATATTGAACTTATCTACTTAGAGTGTTTTGGTAAGTTATCATGAAGCCTACAACATATTCTTAACAACGCCATTTTAATTTTAATGATTTATTTTTGAATATTCATTATAAAATCATTAGAAATGAAATTAATTTTTTTTAGTTATTTGCCTACGTCATTATTCGATAATGGTTTTGACATTCGTACCATTTGGATCATTGAAACTATGTTTAAAAAAATAATTTATTTAATCCTAATTAACCCCTAAATTTCAATCCTTAAATGCACAACATCTTTTATTCAAATTTGTAAAGAGTTATTTTTTATTGGATTTCTTTTATTAATTTTTTTAGTTGATTAGAATTTTTAGTATGCAAAATGATATTCGAAATCATAGTTTTGATAATTAATTGATTTTTATATATTTTTTAATAATTTTTATTCATTGAAAACTTTTGTTTTTTAAAATATCATTGCAAACGAAGTTAAAAAATTCTAATTTTTTGCATACATGGTAACTTCGAAGTAATATCGAAATCCGTACAGTTAGATCATTGAAACGAAATTTGTGAAAAACGTATTATCTAACCCTAAGATAACCCCTTGAAAGGATATCTTCGATATATTATTTATTGTTGGTATTTGTACGATTAAACATTAAATTTAAATACACATAGATCCTCTCCATTAGGACATGATTTTAATTGATCCAAATCAAGTGAAAATTGTCAAACTAACAAAATTATTTTTTAAGTATATAAAAGAGATATTCCACTATCCTGAAACATCAAAATTATATTTTTATGGAATATATCTCTAAGGAAATATGATCAAAGAATAAATATCAAGACATGATATGTCTTAGATCTCAGTTGCAACATCAATAAGGCAACAAGCTCGAAAAAGGGATATATAAGATATATTCCTTAGAAGACTCGTGCTATATCAAAAATATTTTACTGTTCGCTCTAAAATATATTTTTACATCCATAAAAAGAGTGTTTATCCAAATTTTATTAATATTCATGACTGAAATAATAATATCCATTTTAATAACCCATTCCATGTATAAGTGAAGTAATTTTCTCTCGTTTCGTAAAATCAGCATTTCTCAGAGAAAATTATTAAAAAATACTCTAAAATATTTCATACCATCCAAATATATTTTATATATTAGGAAATATATTTTAAGTATTTATTCAAGTCAAAACTTTGGTCAAAAGATCCATATATTTAAATTCAAGACCAATGGTATTTTTACTCGGAAGAAAAGGCTGACAGAACAGTCTATATTATAAATAAAATACTTCCACTCACTAGAATGACTTGAAATTTGGTATGGATCATTTAAATAGTATTTTATATGCATGGTAAATATTTTGTAATATTTTGATAATTTTTGTCTAGGCACAAATTTCGAGGCAGTTGGTCCCACAATTACCACGTTTGACCTAGTTACCATTGATCAAAGTTGACCAGAACTTGTGGGACATCATTTTATAATATTTAGGTAATTATCATATTTTTATGGTATTTATTTAATAGTTTTTAGGGTGGTCATATTTTATGGTGCTTAATACTTAATTAAAATGATTAAACAATGATTAAAAGAAAATGAAAATATATATTTAATCAAATATATCAGCTGAGTTTTGAACCCATAAAGTCATTTGTCTTATATTACTATATCCAAAAAATACAACCTACTTGCCAAGTCATCAATCCATGTGACGTACAACATCCACCATCCATTTTCCTCAAATCTCCACCATTCAATCCACCTAACTTTTCATATAAATAAACTCCCACCCCAACCCATTTCAACCAAGCTAAAGAGATACAAAGTTGCTGGGATTTTTCAAGTAGTGCTTCTCTTCATCTCTTTCAAATTCTATACACACACTTCTTCTCAAAAACCTTCTCTCTCTTAAATATATATACATATATACAAGGATTTTGAAACCCAAGCTTAATTTCACCCAACCAAGCTTGTTCCCACCAAGTGAGCTCATCCACTACCACTCTCCATCCTACCGAAGGGCTGCCCAAGTTCGACCATAGTGCCAAAATCCGGCTGAACCCCCGGCGAACTTTTCTGACCATTTTCCAAAAGTGGTAATTTTTAGCTTCTTCTTTGAGTTTCTTTTATTTGAGCTTTGTACTTAATTTCTCTACTTCATCTCAAGCTCTAATACTAGATCTCCTATAAAGAAGGTTCTCAAAGAAAATAGAACAAAGATTTGAACTCGGAATTCGAATAAAGTACTTGATCTTAAAAAAAAGCTTTAAAAGAAGAAGATCTATAAAATACAAGTACTTAAATCTCTATAACTCTTCACGAGTGAGATTTCATAAATCTCTATAACTCTTCACAAGTGAGTTTTCATAAATCTCTATAACTCCTCGTGAGTGAGATTTCATATTTGACAAACCTTGCGAGTTGGCCAATTACTTGCACTTTATTTATCTCGATCTTGGCCAACATATTTCGTGAATATAGAAATAATTATGAAAGGTATCGTATAATCCTCACCAACATCTTTAGTGTTCCGTGGGATTATAATTCGATCAATAGTAAGCTTCGTAATTTTGTCAAATATCAAAGACGAATTTAATCACACAAGTTGGCCAATTACTTGCACTTCATTTATTTGGATCTTGGCCAACGCATAGTTCGTGTATATAGTATCATTATGAAAAGTATCGTATAATCCCCACTAACATCTTTAATGTTATGTGGGATTATAAATTGATAAATAGTAAACTTCGTAATCATCCACCTAAAATTCAAAGGCACAAATCCAAAGCCAATTACTTGCACTTCTTTTATCTCGATCTTGGCTTATATAGAACCTATAAATTGTGCACGAAGTTAAAAGTATACTTTGGCTCTATAATTGTTAAAATATAAGTATACTAAAATCCTATGAGCTGAAACAGGATAAGTTACAATTCCCATATTGTAATTAAAGTATTCTTCGATTTATAAATACATAATCGAAAGAAGAAGAATACTCAAGAAGTCATAAGTTATATTGCTTATATATATAAAAGACTTCTTATATTACCCCGATAAACATATATTCTATAAAGACGGAGTAACCGGAAGTATACTTGACATATTATTATATATCTCCAGTCAAGTATACATAGTTGATATTTAATATTCTTATTTGAATATTAGATTATCTTGTGGGCTAGTACCGTAACATACTAGTTCAACCCATCATTTCTCTATAATTGTTGTTTTGTGGATTGTCTTATTAGTTTTGTATAAGGTGAAGTGACGTGAGGTGATTCTCGTTCTAAGACCCAAGTCATATACGCACTAACGAGGAGTTAGTAGTATTTACACCGTGAAGAAAAGGAAAGACTCAAGACCGGATCACTAAGATCCAAGACCGACAAAAGCTAAGGAAGCCAAGTCTACACAAGGGTTTTACATCAACTTTGAAGAAATAGTGGGGAGTTACTGTCTAAGATAAGTTATGTAGGTGCTACATTTATTTTGAGGTGGTGACCCCTGTGTTACGCACCAAGACAAATATTTGTAAGGGTGTAAAGGCTTCTCCGCCTACTAAAGGAGCGAGTTTATTATAAGGGAAAATCCCGAGTCCGGGAGAGAAGCTCGGGGACTGGACGTAAGGGTGAGCGAATCTATTAGAGGTTGCGCCAATGCGAACCAGGATAAAATCGCCATGTGGTATTTTATTTCCTTGCACTTTATTTTCCGCACGTATAAACTGCATAACAACTCGGTAAAGTTTTAAAAAGGGATAAATTATTTTAAAACATCATAATAATTTTTAAATTGGTAATTAAGCTATAAAAACCCCCTTCTAGCTTAATATAGCCCTTTTACGAGACCTATCAATTGGTATCAAAGCGGTGCTTTTTAAAGTGTTTGTTAAGTGATTTGAAGATTTACAAGCACAACAAAAGTGGTCCTAAATGGCGTATATTAATCCCGTTGGTTATGGCGAAGTACTTCAAGCTCACGACCTTCTCTATTTGATGGCACCAACTTTGCAACATGGAAATCGAGGTTTCATATCTATGCTAGATCTGAAGGAGTTAAAGTTTGGATGGCTATCGAAGATGGTGTTCGCGTCCCTACCAAAACTGTCGATGACATCATCATCGAAAAGAAGGTTAGTGAATATAATCTAGAGGAAGAAGCCACAATGAATATAGCCGCCAAGGTGGAAATGGTTCTAACAAGTGCACTTGCAGAAAAAGAATATAAAAGTGTAAATAATTGCAAGTCGGCATAAGAAATGTGGAATAAATTAGTGGTAGCCTATGAATGAACTACTAATATAAAAGATTCTTAGATGGAAACATTGATCCAAGAATACGAGAACTTTAAACTCCAAGAAGGAGAAAATATCATCGATATGGAAACAAGATTTACTCGTATAATCGATGAGTTATCCCAACTTGGAAAGAATAGAAGAGTGCTCAAATCTCTCCCTCCTAGTTGGAAGGTCAAAGTAACTACTATAAAAGAGATGCACAATTTAAATGAGTATAAGATTGATAACCTATTCAGAAATCTTCGTGCTTACGAAGAAGAGAATATTCCGGAAAAGGTTGCTCCAAAAGTGGAGGATAAAAAGAAAAATGTGGCTCTAAATGCCATATTAATTGATGAAGATGAAAACGACGAGGAGTTAAATGAGGAACTCCAAAATCTCGATGAGAGTGAAATTGCTCTACTGACGAGACAACTTCATTGTGTGCTTTAAAGCAAAGCTCAAAGATACGGAAAAGGCTTCCTTAAATCAAATAATCAACAAAGAGTTTTTAACGCCAACGAAAGGCCAAATTACTCTCAAAATTATTCTTCCAACTACAAGAGTAATTTTTCGTCAACGAGCTACAATAAAGGCAAAGGTAATCAAAATATGAACACTTATAGTAATGCCAATGTCCCAACTAATCATCCCGTGTACACTCCTCCAAAATCAGAAGATACAACTCCGAAGGAAACACAAGATGTGTGTTTCGAATGTAAACAACCCGGTCACTACAAAAGGGAATGTCCCAAACTTTCAAAAGGACAAAGTCTTGTGGCCGAAAATGGTTGGGATCTAAGTGAAGATGAAGAAGCTTCTCAAGCTAGTGAAGAAGTGGTCAATCTATGTTTAATGGCTCTCAAAGATGAAACTGCCTCAACGGAAATCTCCTCTTCAAATCAAGAGGTAACATCTAACTATGTCTCAATTAAATCTTTATTAGATGAATCTAATTTATCCCTTTTAGATATGAATAAATATGATTTAATTGACCTTGTAGTAAGTTATAAAAATAAGTATAAAGATGTTGAACAAAGGTTTCATTTTCTATAGTCCGAGAAGATGAAAATTGAGGAAAATCATCATACTCAAAATAAAAAATATACTCGGATGATGGACTCAAAAGTCCAAGATGAGAAGGAGATTATATATCTAAAAGATCAAAACCATCTAATCAAGATTGAGGTAAATAAATTTCAAGAAAATATAATCAATCTTGAGATAGAGAATATATCATTAATTCTCAAAGACGAGGAGATGGAACGTGAAAAGATACAATTAAATGATAATATTTGTAAACTTCATATTGATCTATTGAACTTAAAGATTCTAAATGAATCAAATATTCAAGATAAAGAAACATCTTATAAAGACAATCTTGAAAAAGAAAAGGAGCTATTAGAAACCAATGAGCTTAAAAGTGAAGCTCTAAGGATAAAAGAAGAAAATCTTAAACTCATAGCTCAAGTTAAGGATCAAGAAAGAATCCTTAACAAAAAGATTGATGCCTTAAAGAAAGAAAATGAAAATCTTGAAGAAGTCATTCAAATATTTATAAAAGGCAATAAGATGTTGGATCAAATGGTGCATACAAAAACCTCATATAATCATTAAGGTTTAGGATATGATACGAATTCTCCTCCTAAAGGAAATACTCGGAGATTTGTATCACCCATAGAGACTTTACCAGAATCACCATCTTATAAATGTTCTTATTGCAATAAAATGGGACATACCATTCAATATTTCAAATTCAAGAATGGTGAAAATAAGGGGAAGCATGTATGGATTCGCAAGGAATCATATGAGAAAGATGATAAATGAATGCCTTACAAGAATAGGGAACATAAAGATCAAAGGCAACAAAGGTCTCATCAACCTCCCATGTCTCAAGATATAAACATAAATTATCATGTCAATGGTAATGCATTTAGAAGATAACAACTTCTCAATAGGAATGTGTAAGCAAATTACCATGCTAATAATAGACATATTGTTTATCATGATTCTCCAAGATTTCATGATAGCTCTAGGTATTATCAATCTCAAACTAGGCATTATGCATCTAGAAATTTTTATGTGCCTAATGATAAGTATACTATGCCTAGATTTTTTAATGAAAAATCAAATGTTATGTATGATGTACTAACCCCAGGACCCTCAAGACAAAGGGGTACCTATAAATTTAATTAATCGGTTTTGTAGGTTTGTCTTGCCGCGAAACAAAACATATGGTACTTTGATAGTGGGTGTTCAAGACATATGACCGGAAACAAGTCACTCTTGAACAACATTAAAAGGGTCACCGCGGGGAACATAACATTTGGAGATAATATCAAAGGAAACATTGTTGGCATCGGTGATATCGGTAATGATAAAGTTAAAATTTCTGACGTTCAATTAGTCACCAGATTAAAGTACAATCTTCTCTCCATTAGTCAATTATTCGATAATGAATATAAGGTAATTTTATACACTACTCATTGTTCAATTCTTGATAAATCCGGAAAGTTGGTCCTCAATTGCCCTCGAAATAAGAATGTATATACATGTGACATGAGCAAGCAAGTGATCGTATGCCTAATCACTATAAATGATGATCCATGGTTATGGAATCGAAGATTAGTACATGCCAACATGAAGTTGATAAGGAATATATCAACTAAAGACCATGTACGAGGTATACCAAAGCTAAACTATTATAAAGATCATACTTGTGAAGCTTGCGAAATTGGTAAACAAATTCGAGCTATTACATATGGATCTTATTGGTTCAGTTCATATACAAAGTCTCGGAGGTTGCTCATATTCGTTGGTAATCGTAGATGATTATTCATGATTTACATGGACGGAATTTCTCAAAGCTAAAAGTGACACTTTTGAATCCTTCTCTTCTTTATGTAAAAGGATTAAAAATCAACAAAATAAAACCATAGTCTATATAAGGACTAATCATGGTAAAGAATTTGAGAATTCTAGTTTTACCAACTTCTGTGATGAACATGGCATCACACATAATTTTCCGCTCCATATACTCCAATCTAACAGAGTAGTTGAACGGAAAAATGGAACACTCCAAGAAATGGCTAGCACAATGATAAATGAATATCATCGACCTAAATATTTTTGGGCCAAACCTATGTCAACTGATTGCCATATTCTTAATCGGGTTTTGCTATGACCTATAAATCAAAAGACTCCTTACGAGCTCTATTTTGGCAAAACTCTGAAGTTAAGCTATTTTCGAGTATTCGGAAGCAAATGCTTTATATTAAATTCAAAAGAATACCTTACAAGATTTGATCCAAAGGCAGACAAAGGTATATTTCTTGGATACTCGAATAATAGTAAAGCTTATCGAGTGTTTAATCTAAAGTCGCTTGTGGTGGAAGAATCAATGAATGTGGCATTTGATGAAAGTAAACCACCCGTGAAATATAAAGATCTTGTTGACCAAGAAAATGTCGAACAAGATGATATTGAAAATATTATTCGACAATTCGAAAATATGGATATCAGGACTCCCGTTTATAAAAATCCATTAAAAATAGGCGAAAAGGAAGATGAACTTCCCAAAGCAATTCCTACCATAAAAAGTCATCCACTAAAAAATGATCTTGAAGACTTAAGGAAGGGAGTTCAAACGCGGTCACAAGTTCAAAACGTTGTGAATCATCTTAGTTTTCTATCTCAGATAGAACCTAAGACCGCGAAAGAGGATTTATTAGACGAGGATTGGATCTCTGCAATGCAAGAGGAACTACTCCAATTTTCTCGCAGTAAAGTTTGGGAACTTGTCCCAAGCCTCGTGATACCTCTATAATTGGTACAAAATGGGTATTTTGAAATAAATTAGATGAAAATGGAATGGTAGTTCGAAATAAAGTCAGATTAGTCGCACAAGGATATACCCAAATGGAAGGTATAGACTTTGATAAAACATATGCACCGGTAGCAAGAATTGAATTAATTCGAATGCTATTGGCTTATGCATGTCATAAAAATATCAAAGTATACCAAATGGATGTGAAATCTGCATTCTTAAACGGGATATTAGAAGAAGAAGTATATGTAAAACAACCTCCCGATTTTGAAAACGCAAACTATCCAGATTATGTCTATAAATTATATAAAGCTCTATATGGACTAAAACAAGCTCCAAGAGCTTGGTATGAAAGGTTGATCAAGTTCCTTTTAGAAAACAAATTTAAGATGAGAACGGCCGATAAAACCTTATTTACGAGGCAAGAAAAAGATGATATATTGCTCGTACAAATATACGTAAATGACATCATATTTGGTTCAATAAATGATGCACTATGTAAAGAATTTTCTGATAATATGAGTAAAGAATTTGAGATGAGTATAATGGGAGAATTAAACTTCTTTTTAGGATTGCAAATAAAGCAATCTGATGAAGGCATCCATATCTCTCAATCAAAATATTGTAAAGAGATGTTGAAAAAATTTAAAATGGATAATTCCAAACCCATCTCTACTCCTATGTCTACATCCAATAAATTAACGAAAGATACAAAAGGAATTCCTGTAGACACAAAGAAATATCGGGGAATGATTGGTAGCTTGCTCTATATCACTGCAAGTCATCCCGATATTCAATATAGTGTTTGTAAGTGTGCTAGATTTCAAGTAGCACCAAAGGAATCTCATTTATCCGCGGTAAAAAGGATATTGAGAAATCTTAAAGGAACCACTGATGTTGGTCTTTGGTATCCAAAAGGAATACCATTTGACTTAGTATGTTTTTCTAATTCAGACTATGTCGGGCATTTAGTCAACAGAAAAAGTACTAGTGGTACTTGTCAGTTTCTCGGTGGATGCCTAGTTTCTTGGTTTTCAAAGAAACAAAATTCCATATCTATCTCGACAACAGAAGCTGAATATATAGCAGCTGCAAAGTGTTGTGCTCAAATATTATGGATGAAGCAAACACTAGCTGACTATAATATAAAGTTTGATGTGATCTCAATCTTATGTGATAATACGAGTGATCTTAGCAAAAATCCCGTATTGCATTCAAGATCTAAACATATAGATGTGAGACATCACTTCTTACGTGATCATGTCAATAAAGGCGATTTAAAAATGACTCACATAGATACTGAGTTTAATCTCGCTGACATATTCACGAAACCATTGAATTCCTAAAGATTCGCTAAACTCTATCTGGATTTAGGAATGCTGGAATCAATAAAATAGATAGACAATTAAAAGAAATCATATTATCTATCTTCTGCGTTTATTTAAGCCATCTCACGAAAAAGATATTTTCCCAATCAAGTTGTTAAGTCTCGTAAATTCAGATTTGTCAATAAAGAAATTTATTGATCAGATTTAATGAGATCTTAAACAGCTTAGATTAACCGAAAAAATAAAACTATTCTGAGTTAATATTTTTTTCTCAGTGAAATTTAAAAGGCTTTTTATTTTATCATAAGATATAATTATATATCAATATATAATCTTATTATATATATATGGATATTTTGGAAAATATTTTTTAGAAAAATATTATATAAATATATATTTTCTGGATTAAATTTTGTATTATATCCAGCCCAAACAGAAATTCTCATCGGGCCAATTCATTATATAAGCCCATATATATTTTACTTTTACAAATATATAATTATATATTTATTTTCAAAAATAAAGCCAGAATATTAAAACCAAACCCAGCCCATTTTCTTGAACCCATTTCCTTATCCAAAGCCCAGTTATTTATTATCTTTTAATCCTGGCCGTACACACTAACCCTAATAGATCACAGCCGTCCATTCACTAAAATATTTATACTATCACTGTATGTACATTATCATTACACGGCTCTATCTCAAACCTAATTATTAAATCTCTTTCTCTCTATCGCCGCTTCTTCTCTGAAACCCTATATCTATTCCCTCAATTATTCATCAATTTTTGATGAATTATATAGATACTATACTTACAAATCATCATTCATAGTTTGTTATATAAATTTATGATTAATCTTTTTTAGGTTGGTGAAAATAAAGTGATTTTGATAATAAAAATCGACGATTTATAAATAAATCGAGATAATTATCAAATCAAACATTCGAGGGATCAATTTATATATATATAAATGTATTTTTACAGTTTTGATTGATTGATTCTATGAAACCCTAATGTGTTCTTGAGTTTAAGTTGTAGGAAAAGACTGAAACGGTTGAAGAAATAACTCGAAGGGGCTGAAACTCGGCTGCATGTGGCTTGAATCGACGGATCGGATGTTGACTCACTCCGCGACTGAGTCAACCAGGTGATAAGTGGCATTATATACCACTTAGAGCGTCTTAAAATGGCTTAAATTGGTGTCTTGAAATCAAGTATTTTGTGTATTTGATGCGTTTTTCTAGTGTTTATGCATTTCAGGGTTTTAGTTGCATTTCGGGGGAGGAATCATCAAGAATAAGCCTTGGCATGTGTTCACCATTGCGAGAGGAAAGAAACGGGCAGATTATGGCGAAGAAACGGAGCGAAATCAGAAATTTTCCAGAAGAGGTCTGAGCGCCCGCTCAGCATTACTGAGCGGCCGCGCAGCAAGCTGAGCGCCCGCTCAGCTATGCTGAGCGGCCGCGCAGGGTCGGGAAAAAAGACAAATTATTTTAGGACTTCTACTTCTGTTTGGTTTCCACTTCTATGTAATCTGAGTTTTATGGGACTATTATATAAGTAGATTTGAGACATTTTCACAGGTGTGGATTGAAGAAGATTGTGTTTTTACGCAAGGAGCGAAGGAGATAAGGAAGAAGACCGATTTAGCACACCGCAACGAAGAGGAAGCATATATTCTTGTGATTCTTGTTTCGTTGTAACGTTGGATGCTAGTTTTCTTGCTTTGAACTTATTTACTCTTGTGACGTACTCTGTTTTAATATAATTAGTTTAGTTATTATTTTCTTGTGTTTGTTTATCATGATTTCAATTGAACCCATGATGTCGATAAGTGCTATTATGGGCTAATCGTGATCATGGGGTTGCAACGGATTTATTATGGAATTCTTTAGTTAATTGTTTAATACTTTAGTGTGTGATGATTGCATGATATCTAGTATTGGTTGTGCGTATTCGTCTTATGTGCGTCGCGAACATATAAGGTAGGGTGTTAATCTCTTGTGAAGCGACGGTGGATCTTGAGATTTAGAACTTGCCATGCTAGCATAGGTTCATGTACGTTGTGCATGATTAGTGGGTAACTCTAACAGTTTTATTTTCCCTATGTAATCAAAAAGAATAACTTGTGCTTAAATCGTTGTGTTGTCAATTTCTGTAGACATATGGGAACTCAACATAATTGATGACTATTTAACTTCTATCTTAATTGTGGATGCTTGGTAGAATGATATTAGTACAATGAAAGTTGGCTTTTATCAGTTTCGTGTTATTCGATTAATATCATCACTGTCACATGCTAAAGGTAATAACAATGGCTATAGAAGGAAGTAATAATGAAGTTGTGATTTCATGAGTGTTTTATTATTGATAAATTGAAGCGTTAGTTAAGTGATTAATTAAGTAGTTAATCATAGTTAATATTTAATCAACAATTTTAAGTGTTATTCTCTTAACATTGAGAAGTAATCATACATTGGTGAGTGAGTTTAATTAGACAATAATTTAGTCTGAGTCTCTGAGGGAACGAACTAGAAAGTATTCTATATTACTTGCGAACGCGTATACTTGCGTGAATATTAGTGCGTGTTTTCTTTCTAACAAGTTTTTGGCGCCGCTGCCGGGGACTCGGCGTATTTGTTTAGTTTATGTACTTATCATCATTGGTCATTAGGACTCAGTGATTAGGACGTAGTAGTTACTTATTTTTCCGGTTGTGTTTCAGGTACTTTAGCAAGCGTTTATGCAAACTCGTTCTCGTGCTCGCAAGAGGACTTTAGATACAGCTGAGGAGACAGACGAAGTTCTTGAAGAATACGGATCGTATACAATGAAGAATACGGAAACGAAGAACAAGAGAACAAAGAAGATATCCGTACCTCGAGATCTTAGTAACCGAGAATGAAAATCAATAAATTTAGAACCCCAAATCACAAGAACCCTAATCCCTCAAACTCCAAATCCATAATCTCCTATTTGACTTTGTTGTTCATCTATTTCTCCTTATCTCTCCTTCTCTTTTCCTCCTTTTCTATCTATTTTACTATCTCCTCTTCTCTCCATCTCTTTCTCCCTTCTCCTCTTTTCATAAAACGTAAGTAATCTCTTTTTGTTCTCCCTGTTATTTTTTTCCAAACTCTAACTCTTTCTTCCTCCTTTCTTTTTTATTAAAACTCTCACTCTTTTTTATAATAGCCTTACTATTTTTTTAAAACAAATACTGTTAAAACAATATTCTGATTATAAATATAAAAATAAACTTACAAAAACTAATTTAATTACAACACATTGACATTAATAAATAATTAAATCAAATAATTCAACTAGAAATAATTATAAAATATCGGGATGTTACATTCTTCCCTCCTTACAAAAATTTCGTCCTCGAAAATTAACTTACATATCTCTTCTTTTAAAAAAGTGGATATAGACAGACAACAAAGGAACATGAAGCAGATAACATTCTTAACTCACGATCCATTCTAAAGTCTACCCACACTCACAGGTCGAGCCTAAAGGCAACTCTAAGGCTATAAGTCTATCTTACAACTACCCACAATTCATACATCAGCCTAAAGGCAAGTCAACAGAATCCGAAAACACTAGCTCTGATACCAACTTTAACAACCCATCTAATAAAATTTTTCAAGATAATACTTATTTAAATCCAAACTCCATTAAAATCCGATAAAACTTTCAATTCTTGAAATAAAATACAACTAAATTACAACCAAACCAACAAACTCTAAAGAAAATCTAAGAAAATACAAAACTCCTCAAAGTCTTGGAACTCGCACTCTTCCCCTTAAACAACCCACCTAAAAGAGAGAATACCTGCCGGAGGAAAACAAGAAAAACAAAGAACCGGCAGTGAGCGAAAGGCTCATATACGGATAAAAAATAAAGCATAACTGAACAAAGATTAAAAGATGACGAGGCTAAGAACACAACTGAATATCTGAATGAAGCACAATAATAATAGTGAATTAGACAATATGAAAAATTGAATAATTAACTCACAAAACAAAACTAAATGCTTACCACCCAAACCCACAGGTCCCAGGATCGAAACATGGCTCTAATACCAACTTTAACAACCCAACTAATAAAATTTCTCAAGATAATACTTATTTCAATCCAAACTCCATTAAAATCTGATAAAACTTTCAATTCTTGAAATAAAATACAACTAAATTACAACCAAACCAACAAACTCTAAAGAAAATCTAAGAAAATACAAAACTCCTCAAAGTCTTGGAACTCGCACTCTTCCCCTTAAACAACCCACCTAAAAGAGAGTATACCTGCCGGAGGAAAACAAGAAAAATAAAGAACCGGCAGTGAGCGAAAGGCTCATATATGGATAAAAAATAAAGCATAACTGAACAAAGATTAAAAGATGACGAGGCTAAGAACACAACTGAATATCTGAATGAAGCACAATAATAATAGTGAATGAGACAATATAAAAAATGAATAATCGACTCACAAAACAAAACTAAATGCTTACCACCCAAAACTTATCATACTCTTACACATATCCTTATCAATTTTATATAATAATCACAAATAATATAATCAAAAAAATAATGATAAAATGAAATCATACCCTTACACATACTCTTACACATATTCTCACACTTACAAAATAATACATAAAATAGCTTACATACGAACGTGGGAGATAATCTTACACTTACAGGATGTCCTATATTTTCGGTAATCCAGAAATATGTAGTCAACAAAACTTATAGGGGCTTGCACAACACAAAGCAAATGCTACCCAATATCTTACAGGGGCTTGCACGGCAATAAGCACGTGCTACCCAAAAGGAGAAATCATACCCATACTAGTCATGGCTATACGTGTCTCACAATATCGGTGACACGCTCATACAATTTAAGTACACCGCATAGGAGGTGCCAAGCACGAGATTATCCACTCGCGACGGATGTCTTACAAACTCCCAAGTCATACAAATACCATAAATAACTTAAAATAAATATTCAAAGATCACACAGTCAAATATCTTACATCTCCAAAATCATATATAAATTTATCAAATAACCTCAAAACATTATAACACAACCTCACGAAACAAAATAACATAACAAACCACTAATTATTGATAAGCTCAAATCTGATCAGTTTCAAAGAATGTCAAATTACTACATAAAGATGAAGTCAACTGAAAAAGTATGAAACACGAAAGTCGTGGGAAATTCCGAGACCTTTCCAGAATGGTAAGGCTCGTCAAAAATGAATAAGTAACGAATTCATAAAAGAAATGAACGCGGACTACAGAACAAAATCAGTTCCTGATTACAATTGTATTTTGATGTTTAAGACATCAAAATCACAGAATTTAGCAGCAGGATGTAAACGTAAATTGCAGATATCGAAAAGAGCTTTCCAGAATGGTATTGCTCATAATATTTGAACCAATATTAAATTTAATATGATTTTTCAAAGGTTGGATATTCAAATCCCGAAGTCAAACAGGCAGGTCATACAAATTGTAGAAAAATTCATATTTAGAGACCGAATTTCAGAAACGGCAAGGAACGAAAGTTGTAGATAATTAATAGACCTTTTCGAAATGACCAAAATCAACAAATTCTAACAGATAACGAATCAGATATGAATTTAACAAAAATCGGATCGTATACAATGAAGAATACGGAAACGAGAAACAAGAGAACAAAGAAGATATCCGTACCTCGAGATCTTAGTAACCGAGAATGAAAATCAATAAATTTATAACCCCAAATCACAAGAACCCAAATCCCTTAAACTCCAAATCCATAATCTCCGATTTGACTTTGTTGTTCATCTATTTCTCCTTGTCTTTCCTTCTCTTTTCCTCCTTTTCTATCTATTTTACTATCTCCTCTTCTCTCCATCTCTTTCTCTCTTCTCCTCTTTTCATAAAACATAAGTAATCTCTTTTTGTTCTCCCTGTTATTTTTTTTCAAACCCTAACTCTTTCTTCCTCCTTTCCTTTTTATTAAAACCCTCACTCTTTTTTTATAATAGCCTTACTATTTTTTTTAAAACTAATACTCTTAAAACAATATTCTGATTATAAATATAAAAATAAACTTACACAAACTAATTTAATTACAACACATTGACATTAAAAAATAATTAAATCAAATAATTCAACTAAAAATATTATAAAATATCGGGATGTTACATTCTTCCCTCCTTACAAAAATTTCGTCCTCGAAATTTAACTGACACGTCTTTTTTTAAAAAAAGTGGATATAGACAGACAACAAAGGAACACGAAGCAGATAACATTCTTAACTCACGATCCATTCTAAAGTCTACCCACACTCACAGGTCGAACCTAAAGGCAACTCTAAGGCTATAAGTCTATCTTACAACTACCCACAATTCATACATCAGCCTAAAGGCAAGTCTACAGAATCTGAAAACACTAGCTCTGATACCAACTTTAACAACCCAACTAATAAAATTTTTCAAGATAATACTTATTTAAATCCAAACTCCATTAAAATCCGGTAAAACTTTCTATTCTTGAAATAAAATACAACTAAATTACAACCAAACCAACAAACTCTAAAGAAAATCTAAGAAAATACAAAACTCCTCAAAGTCTTGGAACTCGCAATCTTCCCCTTAAACAACCCACCTAAAAGAGAGAATACCTGCGGGAGGAAAACAAGAAAAACAAAGGACCGGCAGTGAGCGAAAGGCTCATATACGGATAAAAAATAAAGCATAACTGAACAAAGATTAAAAGATGACGAGGCTAGGAACATAACTGAATATCTGAATGAAGCACAATAATAATAGTGAATGAGACAATATGAAAAATTTAATAATCACCTCACAAAACAAAATTAAATGCTTACCACCCAAACCCACAGGTCCCAGGATCGAAACCTGGCTCTAATACCAACTTTAACAACCCAACTAATAAAATTTCTCAAGATAATACTTATTTAAATCCAAACTCCATTAAAATCTGATAAAACTTTCAATTCTTGAAATAAAATACAACTAAATTACAACCAAACCAACAAACTCTAAAGAAAATCTAAAAAAATACAAAACTCCCAAAAGTCTTGGAACTCGAACTCTTACCCTTAAACAACCCACCTAAAAGAGAGAATACCTGCCGGAGGAAAACAAGAAAAACAAAGGACCGACAGTGAGCGAAAGGCTCATATACGGATATAAAATAAAGCATAACTGAACAAAGATTAAAAGATGACGAGGCTAAGAACACAACTGAATATCTGAATGAAGCACAATAATAATAGTGAAGGAGACAATATAAAAAAATGAATAATCGGCTCACAAAACAAAACTAAATGCTTACCACCCAAAACTTATCATACTCTTACACATATCCTTATCAATTTTACATAATAATCACAAATAATATAATCGAAAAAATAATGATAAAATGAAATCATACCCTTACACATACTCTTACACATATTCTCACACTTACAAAATAATACATAAAATAGCTTACATACGAACGTGGGAGATAATCTTACACTTACAGGATGTCCTACATTTTCGGTAATCCAGAAATATGTAGTCATCAAAACTTATAGGGGCTTGCACAACACTAAGCAAATTATACCCAATATCTTACAGGGGCTTGCACGGCAATAAGCACGTTCTACCCAAAAGGTGAAATCATACCCATACTAGCCATGGCTATACGTGTCTCACAACTTCGGCGACACACCCATACAATTTAAGTACACCGCATAGGAGGTGCCAAGCACGAGATTATCCACTCGCGACGGATGTCTTACAAACTCCCAAGTCATACAAATAACATAAATAACTCAAAATAAATATTCAAAGATCACACACTCAAATATCTTACATCTCCAAAATCATATATAAATTTATCAAATAACCTCAAAACATTATAACCCAACCTTACGAAATAAAATAACATAACAAACCACTAATTATTGATATGCTCAAATCTGATCAGTTTCAAAGAATGTCAAATTACTACATAAAGATGAAGTCAACTGAAAAAGTACGAAACACGAAAGTCGTGGGAAATTCCGAGACCTTTCCATAATGGTAACTCGTCAAAAATGAATAAGCAGTGAATTCATAAAATAAATAAACGCGGACTACATAACAGAATCAGCCCCTGATTACAATTGTATTTTGATGTTTAAGACATCAACATCACAGAATTTAGCAGCAGGATGTAAACGTAAATTGCAGATATCGAAAAGAGCTTTGCAGAATGGTATTGCTCATAATATTTGAACAAATATTCAATTTAATAGACCTTTCCGAAATGACCAAAATTAACAAATTGCAGGTCATACAAATTGCAGAAAAACTCATATTTAGAGACCGAATTTCACAAACGGCAAGGAACGAAAGTTGTAGATAATTAATAGACCTTTCTGAAATGACCAAAATCAATAAATTCTAACAGATAACGAATCAGATATGAATTTAACAAGAAATCGGATAGTATAGAATGAAGAATACGGAAACGAGAAACAAGAGAACAAAGAAGATATCCGTACCTCGAGATCTTAGTAACCGAGAATGAAAATCAATAAATTTAGAACCCCAAATCACAAGAACACTAATCCCTTAAACTCCAAATCCATAATCTCCGATTTGACCTTGTTGTTCATTTATTTTTCCTTGTCTTTTCTTCTCTTTTCCTCCTTTTCTATCTATTTTACTATCTCGTCTTCTCTCCATCTCTTTCTCTCTTCTCCTCTTTTCATAAAACGTAAGTAATCTCTTTTTGTTCACCATGCTATTTTTTTTCAAATCCTAACTCTTTCTTCCTCCTTTCTTTTTTTATTAAAACCCTCACTCTTTTTTTATAATAGCCTTACTATTTTTTTAAAACTAATACTCTTAAAACAATATTCTGATTATAAATATAAAAATAAACTTACACAAACTAATTTAATTACAATACATTGACATTAATAAATAATTAAATCAACAAATTCAACTAAAAATAATTTTAAAATATCAGGATGTTACAAGTATCGTATAATCCAGGGCTAAACACACGCTAAAATATCATGCAAGTATACGCGTTCACAAGTAATATAGAATATTTTCTAGTTCGTTCCCACAGAGACTGGTTTTGGTTAAAACTAATTAATTTATGCACTTAAGCAATAATGTATGGTTATTATTCAATGCTAAGACGATAACAAATTGAAGTTGTTTATAACTAAGAATTAAACTAACAATTATAACTAAGGGTATAAGATTGATTGAATTAATATATATGACAAACATGGGATTCTAACTTCATTAAATATTTCATTCAATAGCCTTATTTTTCTTAACCATAGCATGTAATGGTGATGACACTAATCCGACAACATGAAATTGATAAACACCAACTTTCATTGCACGATTACCATACTACCAAACATCCACAAAAGAGATAGAAGCGGAATAGACACCAATTATATTGAGACCCTATATGTCTATGGAGTTTGACAACATAATGGTTTAAGCACAAGTTATCTATCTTGATTATATAGGCCAAGTAAGATGGATAAAATCACCTACGAAACATTCATAACAATACATGAACCTATGCTAGCATGGCAAGTTCTAAATCTTTAAATTCACTATCGCTTCATTAAAGATTAACACACTATCTTATAAGTTCGCGACGCTCATAAGACGAATACGCACAACCAATACTAGGTTATCATACCATCACCACACACTAGGGCATCGAAACAAATTAACTAAAGAAATCCATAAATAAATCCATTAAAACCCCACAATAATGATTAGCCCATAATTGGACTCATCATCAATGTGGGTTCCGATAAAAGCATGGTATAACAAACGTAGTCTTTATAATGAATAAACAAAACAAAGTACAAAACAAGAGTAAGGTTCATAAGTAAGAAAACTAGCATCCAAGTTACAAATTAGAACAAATATTTACAAGTAAAAACAAGATCTTCTTCGTATTTGTTGAATCCGTGCTAAAATGGTCTTCTTACGGCTCTCCTTGCACTCTGGTACGTCTCTCTCTTGAAAACGTTCTTTACTTGAATATATATAGCATCCCCATGCAATCTAGAAGTCCTCCAATTGTTTTTAGAATAGAGTCAGGATTCTATGAATTCGCACTGGCGCGGCCGTGCTCTATCATAGTGCGGGCGTGCTGCCTTTCTGACATCCTGGCGCGGGCGCGCGCTTGACCAGCGCGGGCGCGCCGTACTTCTGGAAAAACTTCAGATTTTCTGCTTTTCCTTGATGCTTCGAGCCGACTTTCCACGAACTTTTATTCCAACACCACCTTGACACCAAATTAGCACCAAAACAATGCTAATTCACCTGATTACCTAGTTAATGTCTGAAATGCAAAAACACTAGAAAACACGTTAAAACACTTAACAACTTGAGTACAACTGCATCAATTCAAAGCTTATTAGAGCATTATAAAGTGTCATAAATGCCACTCAACATACCCCCAAACTTGAATCAATGTTTGTCCTCAAGCATAAACAGACTCATAGAACAAGTAACAAAAATGCATGAATGCAACTAATATGAATGCAATGATCCCAATAGAATAACTAAACCAATCAACGAGCAACATCTCAACAAATGCAGTTACTCGCAAAAAGATCAATAAAATCATACAAATCAACTTACAAACTAGAGACGTGCGTGTGTGCAAATGCATACAGATATACTATCGCAACTAGATCAATAATCATGACTCACTGCATAAGGCAATCGCAATGTTATAAATAAAATAAAGAGCTAGACTCAAAATAACTTATAACACTTCAATTCTTATATTGGAGTTTTATATGGATTCATGCTTTTATTCAAACAAAACAACACACATATGTTTATACAATAGTACCCATGTAACGAGCGTTGGGTTAGCGGATCCCAGACTATAAAAGCCTTAGGTCAATAGGCACAAAGTCCCCTAAGAACTTAATAACTCGAGTAATAAAGAGCCCACTCGTGATCAATTATACATAACCCTTATTCTTTTTTTTTCTTTTTCTTTTCCTTTTCCTGAACGAGTGTGTTAACTCCATCTCGTTCAACCCTAGACTACTCATATAAATATGAGCCGGCTACTAGCCATTTGACACCTAGCCACAACAACTAGCAATGAAATCCAATTTTCTCCAATTTCTAAAAATCCATGTTATTTTATTATTAAGAGAATATCCTAAATTTTAAATATAAACAAGTGATTAAACCTCGACAAAAAAACAAACCATGATCATGATCTAGCACTCTAGCAACCTATAAGATTTAGTGAATTACAATTGTCTCTAGCATGCAAATTAATTCGGTAAGACTTAACATCACTAAATAAGACATCACTACACTAGCATCAATATCACAAGTCAACTGGAAAAATCATCTAAAGGATCATGTTATAATGTAAATGCATGTATTATATGAACAAACTAACATAAAAAACTACCAAAAATAAAAAATAAAAAAACTCCATGGAAAAATATGCAACTACATGAACAAAACTATCATTAATATGCAACTACATGTGACTCACACAAAACATACTCCTTCAACTACTACCCCTAAACTTAAAATATTCACTATCCTCGGTAAAGGTAATAGTAAGGAATTCAGGCATACCTAATCAGAATCAGGCTCCTCATCCTCAACGGGTGGAGTGTCAGGTGTTTCCGGAGGTTGATACACGGAATCCTCACCAAAAACTGGCCACTGGATGTCAACACCGGTGGCTCTAAAAGCTATTCCCAATGCCTAGGTGAGATCACGTGCAAACCTATTGTGGATGTCATGAATTGCATCCATCCTCCTAGCCAGATGCATGTACTGCGTCATGCTCTTCTTCGATTGTTCCTGTAACTGAGACGGCTCTATCTCCTCACCCAACTGAGCTCTCCAACCCGCTTCACAGGCTTGCTTTGAACCACCAGCAAAATACTGATTAGCTGGATGCTTGCCCGAAAGCATATCAAACGAATAACCAAGCCCCTTAGGATCGGGCTTACCACCATACCACTCCACCATGTGCAATATAATCGAACTATCAATGGCAGAACTAGGGAGCGGAAGCTGCTCATGTACGGCTCAACAAACACGAACTGCCACACACAACCTCGTAACTATGGATGCATAGGGTATAGAACCCGTAGAGCTCCCTCTCAAAAATCTCAGAATACCATGGTGAATAAACCTACTAATTTCCACATATTCACCCTTCAGAATGCCCCATAATAAAAGTGCTCTCTCCACAGTAACCTCATGCATATGAGATGATGGCATGATATTAGCACAGATAAAGTCATTCCAAGCATGGGCAAATCTGTTCATACAAGAAGCAGGGAATGTGGCATAATCAGTTGTGTCCCTCTTGAATTTCCACTGAGTCTTAGGCACACATAGAGTAGCAACAATCAAATCCAAGTCAAAATCCTCCTGAGTCTTATCATTCCAAATGTCTTGATCGGGCTTTTTCGCGGGTTGATTAATTACTCTCATTATCGCTCCTGCACTATACTCCACCTTCATCCCCCTAACCACCGTGAAACCATTTTTCTCCACCTTTATATTGGCATAGAACTCCCAAACAACACTCATGGGTACAGCCGCGGGCTCCTCACAAAACGAAACTCATCCCATCTCTGAAATCATCTCCAATAGCTTACCATCCTTCCCTGATGGCATAAAACCTCGCTCCTTGAAGATCGTCTTTGAGAGAAGCCTCGTATACTCCGCTTCAGCCTCGGAAGTAGAGAACCTTGGCCTTACACCACCCACACTTGAAGAATCGGTGGTGCTGCTGCTTACTTGTGTTCTTTGTCTCTTGGGTACCATTGGAATAGAGTAGATAGAATAAGAGTTGTGTATGAGAGAATTTATGTTTGAGAATTTATGAAGTGGTGAAGAAGTTTGTGTTTGAGGTGTATGTATATATTGGTGGTTAAAATAGAATTATATATGTAATAGAAATGGGATTTGATTATGGGAATAATGGGAGTAATGGGTTTGATTTGGAGAGGGAAATTTGGGATGTAGGGAAGTAAAATTCGTTTGGGAATTGATTTTGTAGAAAAATTCCCGATTTCCCCCCTTAAAACTGCATTTATTTTTTTCTGAGTCGGGACCACGGTGCGGGCGCGCGCTAGGACAGCGCGGGCGCGCGCTCCTTTTACCAAATCGGCGCAGCCGCGCGCTCAGACAGCGCGGGCGTGCCGTGTTTCTGTTTTTTTAGCGCGGACGCGTGCTAAGAAAGTGCGGGCGCGCCAAGCTTCCGTAGTTAGTCCTGAATTTTTTTTCTTTTTTTGATTTTTTATGTTTTTCTCCTTTCTTGTTGCTTCCTCTACCTACTAATGTACAACAAACTTGAGTTTCCTCTCATGAAGCGCTTCTTTTACGTTGCTAGCTCGACGTAGAACCTTGAGCTCAAATGGAAAATAGGACGGCACTAACCACCTCGCGGCTTGTCGTGTCACCATAGTAATGCTTCAACCTCTGACCATTTACCTTGAATGCTTCGCCCGGATCATTCTAAAAAATTTCCACCGCTCCATATGGAAACACAGTTTTGACAATAAACGGCCCTGACCATCTTGACTTCAACTTTCCAGGAAAAAGACGGAGACAAGAGTTGAACAAAAGAACGTTGCCCTGACACAAATGATTTGAGGACTAGACCCTGATCGTGCCCCCTTTCGACTTTCTTCTTGTACATTTTGTTGTTCTCACAAGCTTCAAGTCGAAATTCGTCGAGCTCATTCAATTGAAGCATCCTCTTCTTTCCAGCTACATCCAAATCCAGATTCAATTTCTTCAAAGCCCAATACGCTTTATGCTCCAGCTTCACCGGCAAATGACACCCCTTACCATAAATCAACTGATACGGTGACATCCCTAGCGGAGTTTTATATGCTATTCGATATGCCCAAACAGCTTCATCAAGCTTCAAATGCCAATCCTTCCTCGATGGACACACAACTTTCTTTAAAATGCGCTTGATCTCTCTGTTAGATACCTCGGCTTGACCATTTGTCTGAGGATGATAAGCTGTAGCAATGCGATGATTCGCATTATACCTTTGCATCATAGCAGTGAACTTGCGGTTACAGAAATGCGACCCCTCATCACTGATTATGACTCTTGGAGTTCCAAATCTTGTGAATATCTGCTTGTGAAGAAAATTAAGCACCACTTTCGCATCGTTCGTTGGCAACGCCTTAACTTCAACCCATTTCGACACATAATCAACCGCCAACAAGATGTACTGATTGTTACAAGATGAGATAAATGGCCCCATGAAGTCAATTCCCCAAACATCAAAGACCTCAACCTCAAGAAGCACATTAAGAGGAATCTCATCCCTCTTAGACATATTACCCACACGTTGACATCGATCACATTTCAAAACAAACTGGCGAGCATCTTTAAATAAGGTTGGCCAAAAGAAACCTGCTTGTAGAATACGAGCTGTTGTCTTTTCTCCACCATAATGTCCTCCATAAGCCGTTGAGTGGCAATCTCTCAAGATCCCCCCCCCCGTTTCGCTGTAAGGAATACATCTCCCGATGATTTGGCCAGCTCTTTGTCGAAAAAGAAACGGCCCATCCCACATAGACCACTTCACTTCATGAAGAAACTTCTTCCTTTGAGCATAATATAAGTCGGGAGGCATTATATTACTCACAAGGTAGTTCACAATGTCTGCAAACCACGGTTCTTCTTCTTGCACTCCAAACATCTGCTCGTCGGGGAAAGACTCATTTATCAATAACTTATCCAATGAAGTAGCATTAGGGTTCTCTAAATACAAGAGATGATCAGCGACTTGATTTTCAGTACCCTTTATGTCCTTGATCTCTAGTTCAAATTCTTGAAGCGAAAGAACCCATCTAATCAATCTAGGCTTCGAGTCCTTCTTTGAGACGAGATAACGAATTGCAGCGTGATCAGTGAAAACTGTCACCTTAGTCCCAAGTAGATAAGATCGGTATTTCTCAAAACCATAGACAATAGCCAAAAGTTCTTTCTCTATAGTAGTGTAATTCAGTTGAGCACCATTTAGGGTCTTACTTGTGTGGTAGACCATATGAAACATGTTGTTCTTCCTCTGCCCAGGAATTGCTCCAACTGCATAATCATTTGCATCGCACATCATCTCAAAAGGTTCATTCCAATCAGGTGCAGTTATGACCGGTGTCATGGTTAAACTCTTATTTAATATATGAAAAGCTGCAAGGCACTCATGATCAAACTTGAAAGGGATATCTTTCTCTAGAAAACTACACAATGGCTTTGAAATCTTAGAGAAATCTTTGATGAAATGCTTATAGAAACCCACATGACCAAGAAAACTGCGAATTCCCTTAACAGAAATAGGTGGAGGAAGATTTTCAATGACCTCCACCTTGGCTTTGTCAACCTCAAGACCCTTACTAGAAACCTTGTGCCCAAGAATTATGGCCTATCACACCATAAAGTGACAATTCTTCTAATTCAGAAGCAGATTTGTCTCAACAAACCTCTTGAGAACGTGTCCAAGATTTTGCAAGCATTCATCAAAAGAATCGCCAAATACAGAGAAGTTGTCCATGAACACCTCCACATTCTGGCCAATCATATCAGAAAAATGGCCATCATACATCTCTGAAATGTGGCTGGTGCACCACACAAACCAAAACAAACTCGTCTGAAGGCGAAAGTACCAAATGGACAAGTGAAGGTAGTCTTCTCCTAATCTTCTAGAGCGATTCAAATCTGATTGTAACCCGAATAGCCATCAAGAAGATAGTAGTACTCATGAGCAGCCAATCTATCAAGCATCTGGTCAATAAAGGGCAAAGTGAAGTGATCCTTCCTAGTGGTCTTGTTCAGCTTCCTGTAGTCCATGTAAACTCTCCACCCCGTGAATGTTATTGTAGGAATAAGCCCATCCTTCTCATTTTCTACCATTGTTATTCCACCTTTCTTTGGCACACATTGAACCGGGCTTACCCATGAACTGTCAGAAATAGGATAGATGATCCCTGCATCTAGCCACTTAAGAATTTTTTTTTACTACTCCCTTCATGATCGGATTAAGTCTTCTTTGTTGCTTAATCGTAGGCTTGCTACCTTCCTCTAGCAGAATTTTATACATGCAATAAGAAGAGCTGATTCCCTTCATATCTGCTATAGTCCAACCAATTGCCGATTTGAACTCTCTTAGAAACCTCAGGAGCTTTTCCTCGTCACTACCTGAAAGATCAGACGTAATAATAACAGGAAAAGTAGATGCATCACCTAAAAACGCATACGTCAAATGCTCAGGTAGAGGCTTAAGCTCAAGAGTGGGAGCTTCCTCAATAGATGGCTTGAGGCGTTTAGGAGCTTTGTTCAATTCCTCCATTCCAAGAGATTCAAAAGGTATATCAATCTTCCTCTTTCAGGGAGAAACATTCAAATATTGTAATTGTTCTTCACCTTCGTCATCTTCACTATCTGAATTTCCCAATAAGGCTTTTTCTAAGGCATCGGACCTTAGCAATTGATCAATTTCTGAAATAACCACAGAATCGACCAACTCCACCTTTAGGCACTCCTCATTTTCTGTAGGAAGTTTCATAGCATTAAACACATTAAAGGTTACATCCTGATCCAGCACTCGCATTGTGAGCTCACCCTTCTGCACATCTATGAAGGTTCGGCCGGTCACCAAGAAAGATCTTCCCAAGATTATGGGAATCTTCTTATCCTCCTCGAAATCAAGAATGACCAAATCAGCAGGGAAGATGATTTTATCAACCTTGACCAAGACATCCTCCACAATACCTCGCGGATATGTAATAGAACGGTCGGCCAATTATAAAGTCATATAAGCCGGTTTTGGATCAGGCAAGTCTAACTGCTTGAAGATTGACAAAGGCATCAGATTGATGCTAGCTCCCAAGTCACATAAGCATTTTTCAAAAGACACTTTTCCGATAGTACACGGAATAGTGAAACTTCCTGGATCCTTAAGCTTCTGAGGTAAATTCTGTTGCAGCACATCACTGCATTCCTCCGTGAGAGCGACAGTCTCTAAATCACCAAGCTTCACTTTTCGAGAGAGAATAACTTTCATAAACTTTGCATAACTAGGCATCTCCTCAAGAGTCTCAGCGAAAGGTATGTTGATATGAAGTTTCTTGAACATCTCCAGAAACTTCTCAAATTGCTTCTCCAGCTTTTTCTTCTGCAACCGTTTAGGAAAAGGCAGTGGAGGATAGATCTGTTTCTCCCCTGTATTACCCTCAAGAGGAGTGTGCTCAATAATAGTATTCCTTGGTTCCACTTCTACTTCCCACTGCTCTACTTCTTTCTCAGCCCTAGCTTCTTCAGTCAAAGCTTGAGTTTTTTCGGGAATCGCAACCTTTCCAAACCTCAAAGTGATTGCCTTTACATGCTCCTTAGCTTCCTTCCTTCCTGGCACTTTAGTGTCACTAGGTAGTGTACCAAGCTGACGATTTAGCAAGGCATTAGCAATTTTCCTAATTTGATTTTCCAAGGTCTTGATAGAAACAGCTTGACTCTTGCACATAAGCTAACTCCTCTAATTCAGATTTTTCATTAGCTTGTTGCAGCTGAAGTTGCTTTCTCGGTGCATATGGCGGTTGCTGAAAACCAGGAGGGTTGTACTGCTTAGTTGGATACTGCTGATAAAGTTGTTGAACCGCATTTGAGCGTTGTTCCAACTGAAATTAGGATGATTGCGATTGTTGGGATGATAAGTGGCTGGCACAGGTTGCTGTGAATGCTGAAAGTTGCTCACGAACTGAGCTGATTCACTAGAAATTATGCACTGATGAGTCTCATGGGCACCAGCACAAAGCTCAAAGACACTAGCGATTTGATTAACCCCATGATTAGCCAAAGTGTCCACCTTCATCGTCAAAGCCTTAAGTTGGGCAGCTATAGCAGTTATTGCATCCAACTCCAGAATTCCTGCTAATTTTCCCCAAGTCAGTCTCTGGGAAGGATTTTGGTATTCATTAGCATCCATCAGTTCAATCAATTCATAAGCTTCATCGTAGCTCTTAGCCCACAAGGCTCCTCCTGATGCTGCATCGAGTATGGGTCTAGAAGTAGCACCCAATCCATTATAGAAACAGTTAATAATCATCCAATCAGGCATGTCATGGTGTGGGCACTTCCTTAGCATCTCCTTATATCGATCCCATGCCTCACACATAGATTTTCCAGTTTGCTGAGCAAACTGAGTAAGAGCATTCCTGACTGCAACAGTCTTCGCCATAGGGAAGAATTTAGTGAAAAATTTTGAGCAAGATTTTCCCAAGTGGTGATAGACCCTGCTGGTAGAGAATATGACCAGCACTTAGATTTGTCTCTCAGAGAGAATGGGAAGAGTCGCAACTTGATAGCATCTTTAGTCACATCATTGAACTTGAATGTGTCGCAAATATCGATGAAATCCCTGATGTACATGTTGGGGTCTTCAGTAGGAGAACTCCCAAACTGAACTGAGTTCTGTATCATCTGAATCATGCTTGATTTGATCTCAAAAGTGTTAGCCCTGATGGCTGGTCTGATGATGCTTGACTGAATGTCATTGATCTTAGGCTGAGAATATTCCATTAAAGCCTTATGATTTTCTGTTTGATCACCCATTTCCACTAAAACTGGTTCCTCGACTTTCTCTTCTTCTTTTACCTTCTTTTCTTCTTTAAAAACTTCCTTTCGAAGCACCACAACTTCTTCCTCGGCTTTATCTAGTGTTCTCATACGAGTACGCGAATGTGTATGCATACACCCTCGCTAGAGTACCTGACATAAGACAAGGAAATAAATAAGTAACAATGTCTGAGTCAATGAACTTAAACGACCATTGATGGAAAATACATAAACTAAAAATTAACACTGTAGTCCCCGGAAGCGGCGCCAAAAACTTGTTAGTCGCTAAACACGCGCTAAAATTTCACGTAAGTATACGTGTTCGCAAGTAATATAGAATTTTTTCTTGTTCGTTCCCACAGAGACTGGCTTTGGTTAACTAATTAATTTATGCAATTAAGCAACAATGTATGGTTATTATTCAATGCTAAGACGATAACAAATTGAGGTTGTTTATACCTAAGAATTAAACTAAAAATTATAACTAAGGGAATAAGATTGATTGAATTAATATATATGACAAACATAGGATTCTAACTTCATTAAATACTTCATTCAATAGCCTTATTATTCTTAACATTAGCATATAATGGTGATGACACGAATTAGATAACACGAAACTGATAAACACCAATTTTCGTTGCACAATTACCATACTACCAAACATCCACAAAAGAGATAGAAGCTAAATAGACACCAATTATAATAAACGTAGTCTTTATAATGAATAAACAAAACTAAGTACAAAACAAGAGTAAGGTTCACAAGTAAGAAAACTAGCATCCAAGTTACAACTTAGAACAAAGATTCACAAGTAAAAACAAGATCTTCTTCGTCTTTGTTGAATCCTTGCTAAAACGGTCTTCTGACGGCTATCCTTGCGCTCTGATACGTCTCTCTCTTGAAAAATTCCTTTACTTAAATATATATAGCAGCCCCATGGAATCTAGAAGTCCTCCAATTTAATCACAGGAGTTGGCGAATTACTTGCACTTCATTTATTTGGAACTTGGCCAACGCATAGTTCATGTATATAGTATCATTACGAAAAGTATCGTATAATACCCACTAACACCTGTAGTGTTCTGTGGGATTATAAATCGAAAAATAGTAAACTTCGTAATCATCCACCTAAACTTCAAAAGCACAAATCTAAAGCCAATTACTTGCACTTCTTTTATCTCGATCTTTGCTTATATGGAACCTATAAATTATGCACGAAGTTAAAAGTATACTTTGGCTCTATAATTGTCAAAATATAAATATACTAAAGTACTTAAGCCTGCGAGCTTAAAAGGGATAAGTTACAATTCCGAGATTGTAACTAAAGTATTCTTCGATTTATAAATACATAATTGAAATAAGAAGAATACTAAAGAAGTCATAAGCTATATTGCTTATATATATAAAAGACTTCTTATATTACTCTGATAAACATATATTCTATAAAGACGGAGTAATCGAAAGTATACTTGACATATTATTATATATCTCAAGTCAAGTATTCTTAGTTGATATTTAATATTCTTATTTGAATATTATATTATCTTGTGTGCTAGTACCGTAACATACTAGTTCAACCCATCTTTTCTCTATACTTGTTGTTTTGTGGATTGTCTTATTAGTTTTGTAGTAAGGTGAAGTGACATGAGGTGATTCTCATTCTAAGACCCAAGTCCTATAAGCACTAACAGGGAGTTAGTAGTATTTGCACCGCGAAGAAGAGGAAAGACCCAAGACTCAAGACCAGGTCACTAAGATCCAAGACCGACAAAAGCTAAGGAAGCGAAGTCCACACAAGGGTTCTACATTAACTTTGAAGAAATAGTGGGGAGTTATTGTCTAAGATAAGTTGTGTAGGTGCTACATTATTTTTGAGGTGGTGACCCTTGTGTTACGCACCAAGACAAATATTTGTAAGAGTGTAAAGGCTTCTCCGCCTACTAAAGGAGCAAGTTTTTTATAAGGGAAAATCATGAGTACGGGAGAGGAGCTCGGGGACTGGACGTAAGGGTGAGCGAATCTATTAGAGGTTGCGCCATCACGAACCAGGATAAAATCATCGTGTGGTATTTTCTTTCCTTGCACTTTATTTTCCGCACATATAAACTGCATAATCACTCAGTAAAGTTTTAAAAAGGGATAAATTATTTTAAAACATCATAATAATTTTTAAATTGGTAATTAAGCTATTCAACCCCCCTTCTAGGTTAATATAGCCCTTTTACGGGACCTATCACCCCTAAATTTGGATTATATTTAAAAAATAATTAATTGATGCCAGTTGGTAAGAAATATAACTAGTTAGTTGGAAACTTGTAACATTTCCTACCGACAAGTGGTAGGTTATTTGTTTGGGATGATTTTTTTTAAAATTGATCTAATAAAAACTATCAATTCAAAATTGAATTTTATTTATAAAATAACTCCAAATGAACTATGAAAAATCAAAAAATTTGGTAAACATGACTTTTAATACCCCCAAATTCGGGGTTGGGGATCTGGGTTGTCACGAGTTCTATTTTCAATAATAACACTTAATCTTGAATCAACAACTAATTATTGCATGCGGTGACCCCACAATATACACACATACCAACAAGTTATAGTCCCAAAGATGAAACCGAAACAAGTAAAGTGTAACTCCCTCCAAACCCGGAGTACAAGTCTGAGGGTTACTAGCTAATTACCAAACCTGTACAAACCTGTATAACAATTAAGCAGATACATATCTAACCCCTTTAATACTAACCAGGATATTTTTAGGTTAAAGTACGAAAACAAGAACCACACTCTAACTTTATTACAAGCCAAATTTATAATCTCACAAAATTTTCTTTATTATAACCATTATCTAACAAGTTTTAAACTACATTCATCTTTATTTTTATTCACACATTATCTATCTATACTACACCAGCTCAGGTAACTCAAAGCTTTCTTCCTTAATCGGGATCAACACTTATGGTATTAAAGGGTCCCGCTGCTTGACTCCTTTCTTTACCACGCGAGTCCTGATAGGTTTCATTTTCCTTCTTAAATAAAAATAATAAGGTGAATAACAATAAAAGGGGATGAGCCAGAAGTTGTTCAACAAGTTCATAATATATAAACAGTGTTATAGTAAAGCTAAATGAATCGGTAATTTGGTTACATCTGCAAAGACCTAACCTCGCAAAAAAATAACAAGGGCCATTATCGGCGAGTATTAATAAACTAAACTGGACATAAGTTCGCACCTATATCCTGTTGATTAGCCAGGATATAGTGCAGATCCATACCTCAATGTATAGATCCATTCGGGTACCCAGGCTCTACGGCCCAACACAAGGATCCAGTTGATTCCCGGTCCTTAGGATCAAGTGTATAACTAATCCTAATCGTCACCATCCAGACCATAGAGGAGCAACCGGAACAATCAGTATGCTTTGATGTATCCCAACATCGGAATATATCAGGGTATATGTATATATATATATATAAACTATTTGAATATAAATAGAAGGTTCAACGAATTAGGAGAAATCAGGAATCGAAATGAAATATGAACAAAGGAATGATAATTGTGTATCAGTATTTGTGAACAAGAATTATCAGTGTGTAACTGCGATAAGAATCTGAAAGCAAGTCACTATTCTGAATTTAGAATAGGGGAAAAACTTGCCTTTCACGCGATCTACCACAAGTATATCACCGTTCTCTATCACTGGCTCGATCTGCCTTGTTGGCTTCGACTCTATCAAAGAAAGATGCTTATTTAGTCAACTCGTATTTCAATCGCGTCTCAAATCGATTTTACATTGCCCTTATCGTCTACCCGTCCGTGTATTATTGACTCGTATAATAAATAATAACAATTAGGACTCGATTAACCACATAATTCATATAAGACATAAGTCACATATTCATTCTAAGTTTAAAATAATTTTTAGAATCGAAATCGACTCGTTATTCGCTTTACTTAACAATATCTGGCTCGTTTTGTATTTTGCGAAATTTATTGGACTCGTATTCATAAGTAATAAGGCATATACGTAAATAAATATCAAAATTCGACTCACTTCTAAAAGAAATTAGGATTTAAACCTATTTTTAATGGAAACAGATCATTTTTCTAAGTCGCAGGGCTTTCGTTTCGCTTAAATCGGATAAACGGTTCGATTATTATTCGATAAATGAGAATAAATTAATTTATTATTCAATGTGATTAATTATTTAAAATAATTGAACCTCAAAAATATTTTTAAATAATTATTTAGGAAAAATCAGAATTAAAAATGATTTTTCCATAATTTTTGGAATTAAAATGAATATATTATGATTTATTGAAAATAATTTGATTAATTATCAAAATTATTAATTATTTTTAAATAATTCATAAATAATAAATACATAACAAATAATTAAAGAAATAAATAATTTTGAGTTTTAGAAAATATTTCAGAATTATTTATAATATAAATTAATTAATTAATCAATTTATAAAATAAATAAAACTGATTCGTATAAAAAATTAAAATTAAAATTAAAATTAAAATCCCAGAAACATTTGTCAGAAAAGCAACATCTAATAAAATGAATAAAAAGCGGGTTAATCAAATGGGTCAAACGGGTCAATTCCGGGTCATGAAGAACATGACCGGAATCTGCCCAGACTCCGGTGACCGGCCAGGATTTCTGTAATAACTCGATTTTTTGAGAATTTATAAAACGCTTAATGAATAGTAATCCTGACAGACGATAAATTTTTTTTAGCCCACACTATGTTGTGCATGAGAGATTGAGTTTCGAAGTTGATAACATGATTATACGTACCGAACGAGTGTATGCAAACGCTATTAGTTTTCAAAGAACACGAACTTTGAAAAATGCCCGTATCTACGAACCATCAAGGAATACGGGAATCACAATATAATTACAAATTTAAAATCCTACGAATTCAAATCCAAGAACGATACTTCAAAACATAAAGAACGTATATGAAAGGATTTACACCGCGGTAGGATTTTCTCCGCTTAATGGAACCGTTTGCGAGAATTTATTACGAAAATAAATAGTGGACCGAGCGAACGCGTAAACAAATAAATAAATGTATCGAACCAAGCTAACTAAACTAACTAACCATGGTAAGAAACTAACCATGGTTAGGTTATCAAATAGTAACCTAAACTAGATAGCATGATGACCTACAAGCTAGGAATAGTAAAGCTTAATCCTAAACTAAATAGATTAGCTTGGAAGCCTAGGAAGCTAGCAAGATATGTACTAAGATATGCCAAGATTTGCTAGTCCTAGGTTATATACTAGAAGATATACAAATCATATAATACAATCTTACACAAGAAGCATTTCAAAAAGCAAGAAAAACTCTCTCTCTCTCCCTCCCCACTTCTTCCATTCGGCTCTCACCAAGAAAAACAAGAAATCAATTTTAAAACTCCAAGTTCTAGCCTTGGAAAAAATCCACCATTAATTACCAAGCTTCATACATCCTAAACTAAGGTAAGATAAATTTTTGAGCTCATTTTATCAAGGTTTATGGGTGAAATATTATCAAGAAAAGTGATAATGAATAGTATGAATAATAACTTTTCTTTGGTTTCTTGATTTTAATGGTTGATTTAGGTTCCAAAAACCCAACCAAGTATTCCCAAGACTCCACCATTATCAAGAACACATCTCAAGATTTCAAGAAAGGTATAAATCTTTGACCCATATTTATTTAAGGTTTAAGTTTCAAGAACCTTTGAAATCCTAGATATAAACTTAATTTTAGTGGTTGATTTGTTGTAATCTTGAGGTTTAGTTAATTAGTTCTAAGGTTGATGATTGTTGTCTCATCAATACCATGATGTTCTTCAGAGGAGTTAGTGTTGGGATGATGATTTGATGATTGTTGGTGGTGGTATAATGATTTAAGACATAAACGAAACTCGGATCGTAATCGTAATCTCGCTAAATCGAATGAAACTAAACATTAAGTTTCTGCAAAAGTTCCCGAATGTATAAACTGTATCGAACCAAGATAACTAAACTAACTAACTATGGTAAGAAACTAACCATGGTTAGGTTATCAAATAGTAACCTAAACTAGATAGCATGATGACCTACAAGCTAGGAATAGTAAAGCTAAAACCTAAACTAAATAGATTAGGTTGGAAGCCTACGAAGCTAGCAAGATATGTACTAAGATATGACAAGATTTGCTAGTCCTAGGTTATATACTAGAAGATATACAAATCATATAACATAATATTACACAAGAAGCATTTCAAGAAGCAAGAAAAACTCTCTCTATCCCTCCCCACTTCTTCCATTCGGCCCTCAGCAAGAAAAGCAAGAAATCAATTTCAAAACTCAAAGTTCTAGCCATGGAAAAAATCCACCAATAATTCTCAAGCTTCATACATCCTAAACTAAGGTAAGATAAACTTTTGAGCTCATTTTATCAAGGTTTGATGGGTGAAATAAAATCAAGAAAAGTGAAAATTAATAGTATGAATAGTAACTTTTTTTTGGTTTCTTGATTTAAATGGTTGATTTAGGTTCCAAAAACCCAACCAAGGATTACCAAGACTCCACCATCATCAAGAACAGATCTCAAGCTTTCAAGAAATGTATAAATATTTGACCATCTTTATTTAAGGTTTAAGTTTCATGAACCTTTGAAATCCTAGATCTAAACTTATTTTTAGTGGTTGATTTGTTGTAATCTTGAGGTTTAGTTAATTAGTTCTAAGGTTGATGATTGTTACCTTAAGAACATGATGTTCTTGAGATTATTTATTGTTGGAATGATGATTTAATGATTGTTGGTGGTGGTATAATGATTTAAGACATAAATGAAACTCGGATCGTAATCGTAATCTCGCTAAAACGAATGAAACTAAACATTAAGTTTCTACAGAAGTTCCTGATTGAATAAACTGTAGTTTATTGAAACATAACAATTTATTATGATATAAAATGTTATAAGGATCTTTTAGGAACTTTAATCGCTTGATTCCGATTTACGGATCAAAAGTTATGACCGTTTTAGTAAAAGTAATTTAGACGACAAAAACTGCTATGAATTATGAATTTTGGGAATAGAAATGATCGACTTAAAAATATTCATAAATCATGAAATTTTTACAGAAAGTAGTAAATATAGTTTCTTAACTTTTATAAAAATTTCAAGTAAAATTAAGGATTTTTCACTTTTATAAAAATATCGGAACCGAGACCGCGCGATTAGAAAACCGTTAGAAATCATAAGCGGAGCCGACAATGAAAATATAAACGAACCTAAAGTATTTCGAAAAGAAAGCGATCGTGACCTTAATGAGTGATTAAAGGAATAATAAGAGTAAAATGAGTTGCGAAGATGATTAATAAGTAGCGCATATGTATGAGTCGTCATAAATAATAACGGAATCTAACGAAACGATATATGTTTATGATTATAGAGTTTCGAGCGGACCCTAGAGTATCATCCACCTCAAAGTACCCAGGAAAGTTTACGAACCCAACTCCATATATTGTTGTGTTGTGAAAAGATTGGTTTACTATCTTTTACATAAATGCTATGCTTGTCATGACACTAAGTTTTTGAGTGTTCGCATAAATAGCGATTCTGTTACGATGTATATATGTCGTAGAATATTTTACCGCCACCGTAAGGGTGATGTATGATTATAAGATCGAGAGTCGGTCAGAGTTTAAAGAGAAAACCCGGGAATCATTCCGGAGATATTTTGGACGATTAAAGTCCGTACTTATTTTATTCTAAGGGACTCGATGTCCACTTGCGAAACATTAAATACCTCGAACTTTTATTAAAACGATTTCCAAAGATCGTATTCCCTCAACTATATTTAATTACTCGAATAATGGATATTATTTCAATTGTTCATTTAATATAGGAGAATTATTCTCCAACGATTATTTATTTCAAACTCGATTCAGTATATTATTAAGAATACTTTAATTATTTTAATATAAATTAGTTGAGGAATATTTATTTTAAATATTATTTTAAAATATAATTATTCAAGGTTTAATTATTTAATAATTATTATTTAATTATTAAATATTTTTAAATGATTTAATGTGATTTAAAAATCATAAAACCTATTTTAAAATACTTTCTGAATTTCGGAAAGTCATTCGAATACTTTCAAATCGTCGAAAAATATTATATCGACTTACTTTAAATATTTTGACTATAGTTTCAAAAGAAACTCCCCCTTATATATTTATCTGTTGACAACGGTCAACTCACATTACCTTAGTACTTTCTCCAAAAATTCTCGGAAGTACATATGTATACATATATGAGATAAGCGGTGCCTATCAACAAGCAAAATGCTTAGGGAACTTAGATATAGTTCGATATTCCAAATACATGATAGGATTCTTAAAAGGACAGAGGAGGGGTAGAGATCTAGTACTTCGTGGACTGGGGAGACTACTAATTTACTACCACATGAGAAGGTATCTTGTATACCAATGAACATGTGTAGTATGCGTATCTAAGAGGGCTGGACGCAAAACTGTGTCTTGAGAGGGATAGACGCGAAGTGTGTACCTGAGAGGGATGGACACAGAAAAGGCCCGGGGTACCACTATATGAATAACAAGTAAAGCAATTTATGATAAAATAGTTACAGGAACAAAGATTTAACTCATTTGTAAAACAAGGTAAACATTTATAAACTGGATTTCAAAATTAGGATGCTCTGAAAAAGAACAATATTAGTCGTGTTCTATGTATATATATCAGAGTTAAATCTTAGCATGCTATTTCATTTTCAAATCATCTGTCTTAGGCAAGTTGATTTGTTAAATAATTTCAAAACTGAATCAATCGAATCTATTGGACGTTCAACGGGTGAAGATAGCTGATCAGTCAACCCTCACCTGAAAGCGACTAACGGCCATCCAGAATAAAGAATGTGTTCCGGAACTTGGGAAAAGACTAGCTAGGTCTTTCCCCCAAGCTGGACCAATCGGTTAAATAGAGCGCCCAACCGAATTAGCCACTTACGCCTATTGAATTCCAATAGATCAACTGAATTCCCTTTTTGCCTCTTTCCAAAATTCCACGACATAGGTGGATTAAAACATTCCATGACATAGGTGGATCAAAACATTCTCTTTTTCCAGTTTCCAAAATCACTATCACCTATCTCTTTTTAAAACCAATATGTCATAGCACATTATTCAAAACTTCTTTTCATTTTAATCATGTTTAGAGATTTGTTCTTTCAAAAGTTACTTTTCCCCAAAACATAATTTTAAACAACATTTCCAAATACAGGGGATACATAACTTAAAACGTTATGTTCCATTATGAGAATAAAACAACAACTATTCATATATACTGAACCATAAGAGCATGGTCAGGGGTACTTGCCTTGTAGAGCTTTACAACTATCACTAACTGATCTTGGATCGACTCGAACGTCCGGGCTTTATTACCTAATTAGTAGAATATCCTGGATCCGACTTCAATGCTCAGGTCCTTCCCTGGGAACCTCGCTGCGCTTGTCAATTGATATCTAGGTTAACTTATACGACATCCACTTCCAGGTCTTCCGACTAAAACCAGAAACCGACGGGACAGGAAGAGAAAAAGGGAGAAAAGAAGAGATCGAGACTGATGTTGCAAATGTCACGAAGTTTATAAAAACATAAATTTCATAATTTTAAAATAATTTCTAAAATGTAATTTATACCCGCTTTTTTCAATTAAACGAATCAACGCGTAGGTGAAATTAATCCCAAAAATTTCCAAAATAATTTTAAAATTCTAGGAATATTCCAAACTTAAATAAATATGAGTTTCATAATTTTTGAAGAATTCTTGAATTAAATACGGATTTTATGAATAAATGCAATCAGAAAATCATACAGGGCTAAAAAATTGATGAAATATTGATTTCTAAATTTTATAAAATCCCAAAAATAATTATTGTAATTAATAACCATAAAAACAATTTTAAAGACATTCCAAATATTTATGCAAATAAATTTACATTAAATTCACTTTTAAAAGTGAAAACAATTCAATACAACTCAATAATTAATTACGCGAGCAACTCGGTACACCCTACATCATATATAGATAATAATAAAATAACACATAGCGGTCAAAACCAATACACATATTTTATTTAATTAATTATTTAATAATTACACTTTGAAATAATATAAAAAGATACGAGTCATAACATCCTTCCCCCATTAAAAATATTGTGTCCTCAGAATCTGATTTAACCTAACAAGTGAGGATATTTGTCACGCATATCTGACTCTAACTCCCAAGTGGACTCTTCCACTCAAGGATTCCTCCAAAACATATTTATTACATGAATGGATTTATTCCTGAGGTCTCGTTTCCACGATCTAAGATTTAGATTGGGTCATACACACTATTTTGATTTAAATAAAGAATATATATCTTTAAAATAAAAACGTAAAACACAGTATGAGTATGCTGCAGTTGTGGTAACAGCACCAGCTCATAGGTGACCTTTCTTGCTTTTCTCAATACCTCACACGATCCGATATTCCTAGGGGTTAGCTTACTTTTATGCTCAAATCCTACTATTCGTTTCCAAGGAGAAACTTCCAGCAATGTTAATATTTCAATCTTTATCTCTACATCCTTCTGACACGAATCCGCATTCGCCCTTTGTGTACCATGAGTCGATTTTAACCTTTCCCAAATCAATATTCCATATTCATACTCTAGTAAAATAATTCGGGACCTGACAATTCCCTCATCTTTTTGATCAATTTAGAATTAAAATTAATCTCATACAGTGGCCTCTTATCACCCTCGGTTACTCAAACCCCAACTTCCACTCTTTCAGATTCTTTTGTTAACTCCTTAGGGATCTTAATTACATATATTTTACTACACTGCCTTTGCTTGAGTGGTCGTTAATAGGATAACTATAGTCTTTTGGTAATCTTAACATACAGTTGTTCCCTTTTCAACCTTCGTAGGGAAATCCTTGGGCGTTCAATATGGATTATCTTAACTTTAAATAGTTGAGGATGTTATCAATAAATACAATTACACTTATACAAGTGCGTCTTATACACTCTGTCCAATAAACCTTTAAACGCGACTAGTGCATTTGTTAATCCAAATAACATCACCCGAAACTCGTAATATCCCCATCTCGTTCTAATCATGGTCTTTAATATGACCTCAGACTTAATCTTCAAATGACGGTAGCCTGCTATGGGTTAACCTTTAAGAACCAACACATTCCTTTCATTGAGTTATATAAATAATCAATTCTATGCAGGGGTTACTTATTCCTATTCGTCAACTTTTCCAACTTCGGATAATCAGCACGTAACTTCGCACATCCATTCTTCTTTTCTATAAACCACATCAGTACACAACACGGAATACACCTTGTCTCATTATTCTTTCATCCCACAATCCTGAAGTTTCCTTAACTGATTACTTGATTCCTACTTGCCATACGATATGGGGCTTTTGACACTAGCCCGATTCTGTACAATAACCCATGAGAGATTATATCTCATGCTTCGACGTAATCCTGGTAAGTAATTCGGTAAAACCTTTGGGACTTCACTTGCTATATGGATTCCTTTCAACTTAGGTGCTTCCTTCTTGATATCCACGGCATGCGCTAGTTATGCCTTACATTCTTACTTATGCCCAAGGATACTCATCCTAATATCAGCTTCCGGAAATATTACTATTTGCTTCTTCTGGTAATCAATCATTGCCTTGGTTCCATGTCAGGGTCTTGAGCAGTTGACCCTTTACATATATTATAAGTATAGCCTTGAGTGTACTAGATGTCAGACCTTTTGATGTACAGCCTCCCGTGCTATCTCGGGAAGCACTTCTATAGTTCTTGGCCACATGCCCTACATTACCACAATTGTAACAGGTGACTCATGGATTTTCCACCTTACATTCTGACGCGTAGTGTCCTTTCTGTCCACACCTGAAACATTCAGTATTTGCTTTACACACTCCCCCATGCCTTTTTCCACATTGCTTACACTCGGCTATAGGTGACTTGACTGACTTGGCTTGACTAGAGCTGAATAAGATGTTACTAGGCCTGTTCTTATCCCTTTTAACCTTTTTCTGAGACTTTTTTCTAGATCTTCTTGACCTAATGCTCCTTCCAGATCATCTGTATTTCGCTTCTTATCTTCTTTTTTCCTAACGGCTAACTTCTTATCAATCTCAATTACAAAGGCGGCCTGAACTACAGAAGGATAAGTCTTGGGTTGCAATGCCACAACTCCACTGCGAATTTCAGGCTTCAATCCTTGTTGAAACCTCCTTGCCTTCTGAGCTTCAGAGCGTACATAATCTGGTACAAACCTAGCCAACTCTTTGAACTTAGCCTCATACTCAGCTACACTTCTACCGCCTTGCTTCAATTCTAGGAACTCAATCTCCAATTGATTCCTCACATAATCAGGAAAATATTTTTCCAAAAATAACTCAGTAAACCTATCCCATGGAACATGGCCTTCTCCTTCTAACGCTCTGGTTGACTCACCACAATAATTCGCTTTATTTTTTAAGTAATAAGTTGCATATTCAGTCTTAAGATTATCACTTACTTGGACAAGGTTAAAAGCTTTCTCCATCTCTTTTAACCATTCTTCAGCAGTCACTGGATTAGGTTCACCTTAACACTCAGGGGGTTTAACACTCTGAAAAGATTTGAAATTAACACTTTAGTTCATTTCTTGATGTTGCTGTTGTAATAGTAGTTTCTGTTGCTGAACCTGTTGGATTAACTGTTGATGTTGTTGTTGCTGCAGGCGCAACAAATCCATAATTTCATTTATAATTAGGCCCTCCGCAAAATTACTACTATTTTCTTTAGACTGGGTGGCTTGTTTGGGTGGCATATTCCTTAAATATAAAGATGAGTTTATTCAAAACATAACAAGAACATTTGACAAAAGATATCACCCTTTAAACGGTGCACCTGTATCAGGAAAATGCTGCCCGATCACAATACCCATTTCTTTAATATCAGGGTCCATTTAAAATAGAGATCTAGATTAGCAGCACTAGCAGCAACAGAAATTATGACAGTAGCAGAATCAACAACAGTACAAAAAACTGAAATATAAAGAAACTAATCACCGTAGCATGGCTCCTTAATACAACAACAACTAACTAACTTCCCGTCACTACTCAATTACCACATCAACACTAATCTGATATACTACGAGACTTGGCTAACTATATCAACCACCAATTACATAGAACAAACTGGTAAATCAGGTCAACTTAAGGAACGCAGGACTCTTCTAGGCACCATAGTCCAAATTTCAACCAACCATTCCTCTAAGGATGATTTCCTATCACCCACAAGTAGTTTACCAACCACTGAATTACTTTTCCCGAGGCTATAACTCCACTGATAGATTTTGAACCTTCGATGCTACCCTTATTCTTAAATAACATCCTGATATAGGACTTTCGTTCTTCCTGACAGTCAACTCTTATTTGCTTTCAATAACTAAGATTGTCTAATCGCAGAGATCACTGAAGAAATTCATTATCATGGAGTACCAAATGAAATTTCACAATCAAGGGAATCGAATAAGAAAGAACAAGGCGGAGGATGTAGGTATGACTGAGGGCAAACATACAAGTACATAAGATGGCCAGTCTTAGTACCGCACAGTTTACAAGACACAGTTCGGTAGCATCCCACCAGACCCTTTGTCGCAGAGACAAACGGTCAAATCATATGCATTGTCTGCCCCAATCAACGGATGGAATCACCGAGGAAAGAAACAATGTTTAGATAGAAAATTCACAAATACGAAGGGAAATCTAACTTATGATAGATCAACAGAACCTTAAGTTGCTTAATTCGAGCTTTGACTTTCTTACAGGAAAAACAAGCAACTTGTTGGATAGTGAACAATTACTCTGGAAACAAAATATGTCTTAAGAAATACGTATAAGGTTTAAGATATAACAACAGTACTGATGCCCATACTTCACGAAATTTGGCTGTCATAGCAACCACCGACTATTATCATACTGTCCGAACTCACCGAGGTCACACACTCGGTCCAGTAACATTCCTTGACATAGAAAATGCGATATTTAGAAATAACATTGGTGTGTCTTCAGCTGACACATCAAGAGCCCGCTCAAACGCTGAATTCTCGCGATCAGACTCGTTTTCTTAAGGGGAAAACCAGAAATCTTTATCGGACATTACTAATAATACATATACGAAGGAAACGTACTCTAGGTTAGGGCAGTTCCAGCCAATCCTCAATAAACGTCAGGGTTACGCCTCTGGAACCCTTGACTGAACTCATAGACTCGCTCCTCTGATTGAGTTGCTGATCACATCTATATATAAACCTTCTTACACTCTTCTGACTCTACTCCTAACCTAAATCAGGTACTCAAACCTGTACCTGTGATACCAACTGTGACGGTCTCAACCCTGGGCTCAGGAGTTGATGTCACTAACAACAATAATAATAAACATGATATAATCCAAATCATTAATTATACATAACCACGACCCCTTTACCAAGCCCTTTTCCAGGTTTAAGTATGATTTAGGTTACAACTATTACAAAACCGACTTACAATAAACCATCCTGACGTAACTAACTTAATACAGCAACTCAATAGACCATCCTTGATCCAACACAACTACCTCAGAGGATCCTGACACAGAAGGAATTGGAACTCTGCCCTGACTACCGCGGAAGAATCTCCTAGGCATCTGCAATACATATATAAAATATTCTGCAAGGGTGAGCAATCAATTGCTCAGCAGTACCACTATATGAATAACAAGTAAAGCAATTTATGATAAAATAGTGACAGGAATAGGGATTATAACTCGTTTGCAAAACATGGTAAACATTCATAAACTGGATATTCAAAAACTAGCATGCTCTGAAAAACAACAATATCAGTCGTGTGCTGTGTATATATATCAGAGTTAAATCTTAGCATGCAATTTCATTTTCAAATAATCTGTCTCAAACAAGTTCATTTGTTAAACAATTTCAATATTGAATCAATCGAATCTATTAGACGTTCAACGGGTGAAGATAGTTGATCAGTCTACCCTCACCGGACAGCGATTAACAGCCATTCAGAATAAAGAATGTGTTCTGGAAATTGGGAAAAGACTAGCTAGGTCTTTCCCCCACGCAGGACTAATCGGTTAAACAGAGCACCCAACCGAATTAGCCACTTACGCCTACCTAATTCCAATAGATCAACTGAATTCCCTTTTTGCCTCTTTCCAAAATTCCACGACATAGGTGGATTAAAACATTCCACGATATAGGTGGATCAAAATATTCTCTTTGTCCAGTTTCCAAAATCACTATCACATATCTCTATTTAATACCATTTTGTCACAGCATATTATTCAAAACTTCTTTTCATTTAAATCACGTTTAGAGATAGGTGCTTTCAGAAGTTACTTTTCCCCAAAACATAATTTTAAACAACATTTCCAAATACAGGGGGTACATAACTTAAAATGTTCTGTTCCATTACTAGAATAAAACAACAGTTATTCATATATACTGAATCATAAGAGTATGGTCAGGGGTACTTGCCTTGCAGAGCTTTACAACTATCACTAACTGATCTTGGATCGACTCGAACATTCGGGCTTTATTACCTAGTTAGTAGACTATCCTGGATCCGACTTCAACGCTCAGGTCCTTCGCTGGGAACCTCGCTGCGCTTGTCAATTGATCGCTAGGTTAACTTAGTCCGATATCAACTTTCAGGTCTTTCGACTAAAATCGGAAACCGACGGGACATGAAGAGAAAAAGGGAGAAAAGAAGAGATCAAGACTGATGTTGCAGGTTGAGAGAATAAAAGAAATTGGCCTATAATTTAGCCTGTTATGATGATCAAGCCATGTGCCCAATAAAAAGGACACGTGTCCTCTTTTATTTTATCGAAAAACTCTGATTATAACACCGACTGTAAATATAGTGACACATATCGTGATAAAAAAAATTAATAAAAATAATTCCAAATTAATTTAAAATTTTCTAAATATCCCGAAACTAATAAAACGTAAATTTCATAATTTTCGAGTTATGTCTGGAGCGCAACCTATACTTGCATTTCACAATTAATGAACCGTGCTGCACTTAAAACAATTTCAGAAAATCACAAAAATAGTCTTAAAATATTGCAAATATCCCGAAGTTTATAAAAACATAAATTTCGTAATTTTAAAATAATTTCTGAAACAAAATTTAAACACGCTTTTATCAATTAAATGAATCAACGTGCGAGTGAAATTAATCCCAAAAATTCCCAAAATAATTTAAAAATTCTCAGAATATTCCAAACTTAAGTAAATATGAGTTTCATAATTTTTGAAGTATTCTGAAATTAAATAGAAATTTTACGAATAAATGCAATCAGAAAATCATACAGGGCTAAATAATTGATGAAATATTGATTTCTAAATTTTATAAAATCCCAAAAATATTTATTGTAATTATTAAACGATAAAAACAATTTTAAAGACATTCCAAATATTTATGCAAATAAATTTGCATTAAATTCACTTTTAAAAGTGAAAACAATTCAGTACAACTCAATAATTAATTACGCGAGAAACCCGGTACACCATAAATCACACATAGATAATAATAAAACAACACATAGCGGTCAAAACCAATACACATATTTTATTTAATTAATTATTTAATAATTACACTTTTAAATAATAGAAAAGTATACGAGTCGTTACATCCTTCCCCCTTAAAAAGATTATGTCCTCAGAATCTGATTTAACCTAACAAGTGAGGATATTTGTCAAGCATATCTGACTCTAACTCCCAAGTGGACTCTTCTACTCGAGGATTCCTCCAAAACATATTTATTATAGGAATAGATTTATTCCTGAGGTCTCGTTTCTACGATCTAAGATTTAGATTGGGTCATACACACTGTTTTGATTTAAATAAAGAATATATATCTTTGACACAAAGGCGTAAAACACACTATGAGTATGCTGCAGCTGTGGTAACAACACCAGCTCATTGGTGACCTTACTTGCTTTTCTCAATACCTCACACGATCCGATATTCCTAGGGCTTAGCTTACTTTTATGCTCAAATCCAACTATACCTTTCCAAGGCGAAACTTCCAGCAATGTTAATGTACCAATGTTTATCTCTACATCTTTCGGACACGAATCCGCATTCGCCCTTCGTGTATCATGAGTCGATTTTAACGTTTCCCAAATCAATATTCCATATTCATAATCTAGTAAATAATTCGGGACTTGACAATTCCCTCACTACACCATATATGGCCTATCGCAACCCCCTCCCTAAAGAATGTTACCTAAAATGTTACCTTAGATAGGATAGTTATGAGCTAATTTAACATTGTTTTTTTATGTTACCTTAGCCAAAGACAAGGCGTTACATTAGCTACAAAGTGTTACAGCTTCAAACATATTTGTGAAAGTGTTACCTTAGAGTATTAAAATATAAATATAATATTTCCTTAAGAGATTAAATATTAATTTAAATTTGAATAGAGAGATACATGATACATGAATATTTTATGTAGATTTTTTTAAAAAAAATCAAAATAATAATTTCAAAAGTAATATATTTTAAATATATATATGTAATATGAATTGAAAGTAAAAATAAAATAACTAGTGTAGATATTAACATGAGGACTACACTCAAATTTTCAAAATAAAAAATATTATAAATGTGACAGGAATTTATATAAAAAATAAAATATAAAAAGAGTATAACCATTTAAATATTATTTATTACAAAATATTTTTGTTTTGCTCCCAGATAGTCCAAATTATGGGCTTGGGCTTGTAATTTTCAGACTCGGGCTTCTAATTTTCAGACCGGGGAATTTTTGGGAAAAAGCCGCCCAAAATTTTCCAGAGAGTTCAAAAATTTGGCTAAGGCCGCTAAACACTCCCTCTTATTCTTTCTACCCAGACCGCAGAACACCCCCTCCTCTAAACACTCTCTCTTCCCACATTATCTCTCTCACTCTCTCTCTCTCTCACCACTCACTACCACCATCTCTTGCTGTCACCTACTCTCCTTAGTAAGTAATTAAGGTTTCATCTCAAATTAGGGTTAATTGGGTTTCATCTCAAATTAGGGCTAATTGGGTTTCATCTCAAATTAGGGCTAATTGGGTTTCATCTCAAATTAGGGCTTCTTCATTTCATTTCGGGTCAACTTCATTTTCAGCCTTTGATTTAAGGTATTTTCGATTTATGATTCTCTCTATAGTTTCGTTATTTAGTGGATAAATGTTGTTTGTTTATTTTTATTTTTTTATTTTTTAATTTTATTTTAAATTTTGTTGTGAGATTTTATATATGTCGGGTTTAAATCTATTTTGTTGTGATATTTTCAATTTTGTTGTGATATCTTTTTTATAATTATGTTTATGTATTGCTTATGTGCCTCACTGCTACTCTGTTTTCTAATTCATATATAATGTGTGTGTTTTTTTTAATCAGAACAAAGCAGGAGAGATGATTTAGAATCACTTGGATATGTTCTCATGTATTTCTAAGAGGAAGGTAGCTATGTTTTTTTGTTGATTACACCTGTAACTGCAACAATACTTATCTTTTTGTTAAGCATATGTTTTTGTGTATTCTGTAGACTCCCTTGGCAGGGACTCAAGGCAGAAGAAACAAAAGTATGAAAAGATTAGTTGGTTATATTTGGATCGAGTTAGTACCTAAAACTTCATTATAAGTTGATGTTTATTTTATTTCATGTTCTGATTTTGAAAAGTTTACCAAAACTAAGCAAGTCAGATTAAACTGAGTGTTTATCAGAACTTGTAGCATATAGAATATAGATACTATTAGGAGCCGCATAATTTGCAATTATTTTGAACATAACTAATTTATTAAACAAAGAATATTTTAGGTAAAAATATTAATATATTTAGAAAATTCCCCATTCATCGAAAGCAAGTGCTTAAGATGTAGCACTATGCCGATAGCTACAAGATTTATACTATTCACAAAGTTTGAACTAAACCAATCTTTACAATATTACCCAAAGGATACTCTCTACAGTTTTATAGATAACACAAAAATCAGCTATAGCTGCTTGCTGCCTGAATCTGCAGCTTTTTATCAAACTCTATTTCCAGCATTACGTCTTGTTTAGAACAAGAGCAAGATTCTGTAGCTCCTTAAATGCATGCATTGTTTCTGCATCAAATCCTCCAGCAAACTGCATCAAGAGGGAATATAAACATGAACAGAATATCACGTAGTTGATTACCTTAACCTAAAATTTGCTTAGGAAAAACTTCAGATCATCTATACTCTGACCTGGTATTGCTTTTCTATATTATTTTACAGTTCTGGTTTTACTGTTAAATCATTCATTTACTGTATTATGAGGCTTGTCTATAATAATATTATCATTGATAATTGACCAACCTGATGAATTCGGAAAGCAAATCTCACACCCTGAAGAAGCATATAGTCTATAGAAGAATCTTCCTCTAATGTTCCTTTAGTGTGGAGTTCTGTTGCAACCCTCTTCATGTATTTCTTTGCAAGCTTAACGGATCCGAATTTTATCTGCAGTGACAGACATTTAGATATCAGCAAGAGTATAATACTGGGGTTAATAAAAAATTGTCCTAACAAGTTACAACAGGGAGTTTTTAAGCTAAAATTTTGACATGGCATATCTATGGATTCCCCTGCTCCTTGTTGCTTAATAAAGTATGTATATACAGTTCTTTTATGAAACTTCCTTTGCGTAAATATATAAAATATTAATGATAAATGATGATCAACACAACTATATTACCTAGATTATATAAAAACCCGTTAACAGACAGGAGACATGAATGGAGGAAAAAATCCGGTCAAAATCCCCCAAATTCCGTTAATACTAAAAAGCCTAAATAATTTATTGGTATGCAATATATAGAAAACCAAACCTCTTAGAAATAAACTGCAACAAAATGAAGTTTCTACTCTATTGTATTTTATAACTCTGTTCCTGTCACTCGGAGTTCTTATAAACAAAGACTTTCGTTACTCTAGATATCAACTTGTGCTCAAGTTGCAGTTAGTCTTCAATCTAAAATAGAAGAGACTTCTATCTATATTAGGAGGTGGATAACACAGGGGTAGGGAGGATGATAGCAAGCTAGGCTATGCTCGGGAAATACATCATCTAGTTTCTCATGGGTGGAAATCATGTGACTGGCTAACAACCAGCTACAGAATGAAAGCTAAATGTTTTCTAATTTACCAGATAAAAGTTAAATGTTTTCTAATTTACCAGGTATCTGGTCTTACACACATGTGTTTTGATTTATTTTGCAGCATTATCAATGGCTTCTAGATTAGTTGGTTGTCATCATGAGGAGCTGAAGCTAGATTTGTCTACGAGTGAAATCCAGACTGAAAAGGCTAGTGTAACTAAAAAATTGATATTGCAGCAGGTACACCCATACATCCCTTCCATAAACTGTCTCTTTATTACATATATTTGAGAGATGCTAGTGCATACTCTGTGCTAGCAATCATAAGTGTACTGTACTAAGTACCACCATATCGTACCTACATCTGGTGAATGTTTAAAATCCTAGTCCGGTCATTATAACATAGCCATATCGGTGCATTTTGTTAGGCAATTGATAAGAGTGATGTATTGGTGAAATCTATGTATGCATGCCTATTTAACTGGCTTGTAGAGAAAATCAAAGGATCGATTGGGAAGGGTGAATGACAAGATGGGAGATCCATAAGCACTCTAGATATATATGGATTCGAGTCAGTTCAGGTATATGATACTCCATATGTAATATTATGCTGAAAAAAACTCTTCTTGTATGTACGATCTCATCTGTATTTATTTCAGAAGAATACATTTGAACAGTTGTGTATAAACTATGCAACTATATTATGCTGAAAACAACTCTTCTTGTATGTGCAACGTTTAAATTTATCTTAAACCTAATAAATTTATGTAGGAACTTTGTTAAGTAAATTAGTATCAGTTTTATTGACTAAGTTAAATAATTTTTTTTATTCAAGGCTTTGAATTATAGTTGACTACACTGTAATCAAGTTACAACTATCTTAGCGAAACTTTTAAGGTGCAGAAAGATATAAACCAACAGGCTCAACACAGGAGATTCCCCCTGAGCTTGGAAAGTATAACTAATAGACAATTATATGCCATGTAGGTTGGGGAAAGGACAAGAGGTGATGTAACCATATTGCCAACCCTTGTTGTCAATAATCGGCAGTTAGAGGTCAGTTGTGTAATTCTCTATATCCTTTCAATCATTTCAGCAATTATACTCTCTGATATTATTGTGTTCTTGCATACGTAAAATATAACTATACTGATCATGCCCTATGGTGCTTGATTTTCCTATTTTGATCTCCTTGTCATTGCATATATATTTGACATAAAGTAGATAAATTTTCTCTTTTTCACTTCCGATATATCAAAGAACTATTTATTCTTTATCTGGTTGAATATGTATGAGTTTACTATCACTATTTTTTATAATGAAGATCAAAAATAAGTGCCCAAAATGAAGGAGTTACAATACTAATAGTGTCATTTCAAAAACCTGTAAATCAGTTATGTTCTTGCATATAATTTTCAATTTAGGACGCTGTCTTATAGCAGTAGAGATATTCAAATAACAATGATCAGAGAATAATTTTTTAATAAGCATTTTCTACAGGCCTTTTGATATGGTATTCAAAATTTGTTGGTTCTATTTCTTTCTTGCAAATAACTTAGTTAATATTTCAGGGAACAAAGAAGACTTACAAGAGAAAGATTCACGTGTATAAAAAGGGAAATGCCCGGATGGTGGAGTCGAGGAGAAAGTGAAGCAAATTTAAGTATTAGCTTCTAGTAGTACTTTTTAAAATTTATAATTTTGGGTTGTTAAGTAAAAAATGTGAACTATTTTAGAGTTAGTTTGGACGTTTAATTTGGTTGTATATTTGGATGTTTATTGTTTGAGTTAGATGCATTATTTTGCAGTTATGAAATTGTATAATTGGGATTCTTCAGTTTACAAAATAAGCATTTTAATTTGTTTGTGCTAAAGTGTTACAATAGCCTCCTAAATTATTACCATATTATGTTTAAAATGTTTTATTAGGCTAGTTATAATGTTACAACAGCTTCTCAAAGTGTTACATTAGGTTCTATGGGCCTACTTTCCACGTCATCAAGACAACTCAACACTGTGGGCCCCATACTTGCCATGTCAGCTAGTGTCCCACCGTGGGGCCCACTTTTTAAAAACATTTTAAAACTCTAAGGTAACATAAAAAACAAGTTACAACTGATCTCTCTTTCTGTTGCATTAGCAAGCTACAACAACATATAAACAAGTTAAAACACGATGTTGCCTTAGGCACCAAAGATGTTACCTTAGACCCCTAAGGCAACATGGAAAAACCTATCTTTAAGAAAATGTTACCTTAGCTTAAAAGTGGGGTAAAAGCAACATATTTAACCCCTAATGCAATGTTTTTTTGGTGTTACAGTAGCCATTTTATGGTGTAGTGCCTCATCTTTTCGATCAATTTAGAATGAAAATAAATTTCAGACAGTGGCTTCTTATTACCCTCGGTTACTCAAACCCCAACTTCCACTATTTCAGATTCTTTTGTTAACTCCCCAGGGATCTTAATTACATATCTTTTACTACACTGGCTTTGCTTGAGTGGTCGTTAATAGGATAACCATAGTCTTTTGGTAATCTCAACCAGAATTTAAACCTTGAAATCTTAACATACGGTTGTTCCCTTTTAAACCTTCGTAGGGAAATCCTTGGGCATTCAATATGAATTCTCTTAATTTTAAATAGTTGAGGATGTTATCAATAAATACAATTACACTTAGACAAGTGCTTCCTATACACTCTGTCCAAAAAACCTTTAAGCGTGACTAGAGCATTTGTTAATCCAAATAACATCACCCGAAACTCAAAATATCCCCATCTCGTTCTAATCAGGGTCTTTAGTATGACCTCAGACTTAATCTTCAACTGACGGTAGCCTGCTATGGGTTAACCTTTAAGAACCAACACATTCCTTTCATTGAGTTATATAAATAATCAATTCTATGCATGGGTTACTTATTCCTATTTGTCAACTTTTCCAACTTCTGATAATCACCACGTAACTTCGTACATCAATTCTTCTTTTCTATAAACCACATCAGTAAACTACACAGAATACACCTTATCTCATTATTCTTTCATCCCACAATCCTGAAGTTTCCTTAACTGATAACTTGATTCCTACTGGCCATATGATACAGGTCTTTTAACACCAGCCCGACTCTGTACAATAACCAATAAGAGATTATATCTCATACTTCGACGTAATCCTGGTAAGTCATTCGATAAAACCTTTGGGACTTCACTTTCTATCTCGATTCCTTTCAACTTAGTTGCTTCCTTCTTGATATCCACGACATGCGCTAGTTATGCCTTATATTCTTACTTATGCCCTCGGATACTCATCCTAATATCAGCTTACGGAAATATTACTTTTTGCTTCTTCTGGTAATCAATCATTGCCTTGGTTCCATGTCAGGGTCTTGAGCAGTTGACCCATTACGCATATTATAAGTTTTAACGGATGTTAGACCTTTTGATGCACTGCCTCCCGTGCTATCTCGGGAAGCACTTCTTCAGTTCTTGGCCACATGCCCTACCTTACCACAATTGTAACAGGTGACTCCTGGATTTTCCACCTTACATTCTAACGTGTAGTGTCCTTTCTGTCCACATCTGAAACATTCACTATTTGCTTTACACACTCCACCATGCCTTTTTCCACATTGCTTACACTCCGCTATAGGTGACTTGACCGACTTGGCTTGACTAGAGCTGTCTGAGATGTTACTAGGCCTATTTAACGAAATGCTTTATCCTCTGAATTCTTTATTCTTATCCCTTCTAACCTTTTTCTGATACTTCTGGCTAGATCCATCTTGACCTAATGCTCCTTCCACATCATCTATCTTTTGCTTCTTATCTTCTTTTTCCCTAGCGATTATCTTCTGATCAATCTCAATTACTAAGGCGGCCTGAACTACAGAAGGATACGTCTTGAGTTGCAATGCCACAACTCCACTGCGAATTTCAGGCTTCAATCCTTGTTGAAACCTCCTTGCCTTCTGAGCTTCAAAGTGTACATAATCTGGTACAAACCTAGCCAACTCTGCGAACTTAGTCTCATACTCAGCTACACTTCTACCGCCTTGCTTCAGTTCTAGGAACTCAATCTCCATTTGATTCCTCACACAATCAGGAAAATATTTTTCCAAAAATAACTCAGTAAACCTAGCCCATGGAACAGGGCCTTCTCCTTCTAACGCTCTGGTTGACTCCCCCCAATAATTCGCTTCATTTTTCAAGAAATAACTTGCATATCCAGTCTTAAGATTATCGCTTACTTGGACAAGGTTAAAAGCTTTCTCCATCTCTTTTAACCATGCTCCAACAGTCATTGGATTAAGTTCACCTTTAAACTCAAGGGGTTTAACACTCTGAAAAAATTTGAAATTAACACTTTGGTTAATTTCTTGCTGTTGATGCTGCAACAGTAGTTGCTACTGCTGAACCTGTTGGATTAACTGCTGCTGTTGTTGTTGCTGGTGGAACAACAAATCCAGAATTTCATTTATAACTGGGCCCTCCATAAAATTACTACTATTTTCTTTAGACTGGGTGGCTTGTTTAGGTGGCATCTTCCTGAAATATAAAGATGAGTTTATTCAAAATATAACAAGAAAATTTGACAAAAGATATCACCGTTTAAACGGTCACCTGTATCAGGAAAATGTTTCCCGATCACAATACCCATGTATTTAATATCAGGGTCCATTTATAATAGAGATCTAGATTAGCAGCACTAGCAACAATAGCAACAATGACAGTAGCAGAATCAACAACAGTACAGAAAAACTGAAATATAAAGAAACTAATTACCGTAGCATGGCTCCTTAATACAACAGCAACTGACTAACTTCCCATCACTACTCAATTACCACATCAACACTAATCTGATATACTACGAGACTCGGCTGGCTATATCAACCACCAATTACATAGAACAAACTGGTAAATCAGGTCAACTTAAGGAATGCTGGACTCTTCTAGGCACCATAGTCCAAATTTCAACCAACCATTCCTCTAAGGATGATTTCTTATCACCCACAAGTAGTTTACCAACCACTGAATTACTTTTCCCGAAGATATAACTCCACCGATAGATTTTGAACCTTCGCTGCTACTCTTATTCTTAAATAACATCTTGATATAGGACTTTCGTTCTTCCTGATGGTCAACTCTTATTTGCTTTCAATAACTAACACTGTCTAATCGCAGAGATCACTAAAGAAATTCATTATCATGGAGTACCAAATGAAATTTCACAATCAAGGGAATCGAATAAGAAGGAACAAGGCGGAGGATGTAGGTATGACTGAGGGAAACATACAAGTACATAAGATGGCCAGTCTTAGTACCGCACAGTTCACAACACACAGTTCGGTGGCGTCCCACCTGACCCTTTGTCACACAGAAAAATGGTCAAATCATATGCATTGTCTGCCCCAATCAACGGATGGAATCATCGAGGAAAGAAATAATGTTTAGATAGAAAATTCACAAATAGGAAGGGAAATTTTACTTTACATAGATCAACAGAACCTTAAGTTGCTTAATTCGAGCTTGGACTTACTTACAGGAAAAATAAGCAACTTGTTGGATAGTGAACAATTACTCTGGAAAGAAAATATGTCTCAAGAAATACGTATAAGGTTTAAGATATAACAACAGTACTGATGCCCATACTTCACGAAACTTGGCTTTCATAGCAACCACCAACTATTATCATACTATCCGAACTCACCGAGGTCACACACTCGGTCCAGTAACATTCCTTGACATAGAAAATGCGATATTTAGAAATAACGTTGGCGTCTCTTCAACTGACACATCAAGGGCCCGCTCAAATGCTGAATTCTCGCGATCAGACTCATTTTCTCGAGGGGAAAACTAGAAATCTCTATCGAACATTACTAATAATACATATACGAAGGAAACGTACTCTAGGTTAGGGCAGTTCCAGCCAATCCTCAATAAACATCAGGGTTACGCCTCCAGAACCCTTGACTGAACTCATAGACTCACTCCTCTGATTGAGTTGCTGACTCACATCTATATATAAATCTCCTACACTTTTCTGACTCTAATCCTAACCTAAATCAGGTACTCAAACCTGTAGCTCTGATACCAACTATGACGGTCTCAACCCCAGGGTCAGGAGTTGACGTCACCAACAACAATAATAATAAACATGATATAATCCAAATCATTAATTATACATAACCACAACCCCTTTACCAAGACCTTTTCCAGGTTTAAGTATGGTTTAGGTTACAACTATTACAAAACCGACTTACAACAAACCATCCTGACGCAACTAACTTAATACAACAACTCAATAAACCATCCTTGGTCCAACACAACTACCTCAGAGGAGCCTGACACGGAAGGAACTGGAACTCTGCCCTGACTACCGCTGAAGAATCTCCTAGGCATTTGCAATACATATATAAAACATTTTGCAAGTGTGACTGTAATATCCCGTATTTTTAGAATTATTATATTTATTATTTGAATATGTATATATATATGTGTGCTTTTATGATTTAGAAGAAACAAAATGGTGAATATTTTATTCCTGTGTGACGAGTTGGTGTTACTAAATGGTAATGTGCTAATTGTTAAGTGTTATATTGATCCTTGTTAATTTCTAAAAATATTTATTTAAATGTATTATTTTCAAAGTTATTTGAAAGCTAATCTTATTGACATCGGTAAATTGAAATTGTTTTTTAATATCCGAAAAATATCGTGCAATTATTTTTATCAATAAATAATTATTATGAGATTATTATGGGAATTTTGGTGAATTATCTGATGATTGATATTTATATTTGAGTGTTTATATGTGATAAAGTATAAGTATTTTGATTTTTAATATGTCCGGAATAAAGTATAGATAATTATGGTATTTTTCTGGTAATTTTTAGATTGTTATATGATTTTATAAGGATTTATAGATTTAATAATTATTTTCTGAGTAATTATAAAACTATTTTATAAAGCCGGGAATTGTCCAACTTCAACCGTTTTTGCGTTTTTACAACCCGAAACTCTTCAGAAAACTACTTCCTCACCTAATTTGACTATTCTGAACATTTTCTGTGTTTTGACTTTTTCGATCCGGAGTACGGTTTGACACGTACGAGTCCCGGTGTAAAATTTTCGATACGATAATCATTTCGGTATATCAATAAAACCCGTATTCTTGAGAGACGGGACATTTTTACATTATTTTCTCATAGGGTGTTTTATCAGAAACTCGGTTTTGATAATTATTCCAATTTGGTATTAAATTGTATTATATTTATAGTTACTTAGCGGCTAAGTAATCTATTTTTGGATCAGATATATAAGTGTAAATTCAAGAATATTTCAGAAATCATGAAACTTATCTACCCGCGACCCCCTACGTCTCCCCCCTAACCCCCTGTTTTCTCTGTTTCTCTTTCCCTTGTTCACACTTCATAACCCACCCCTCTTCTTTTCTTTTTCCGAGCAAACACATGACTCCCTAGTTTTCTGCCCCGCCTTTTTCCCCTGCATTTCTCTCTCTCTACTCTATCTCTTGTTTTGTGTCTCTTTTCTTCCGTAAATTTATATACTTTTAATTTTCAAAAACTCATATCGTACAAACCATTTATCCAAATTTCAATTGCTATATATGGAAATGATTAGTGATTCGATACCTACGCATAGGTATATATATTGCAAAGTTTTGAGAAGAAAATTTGCGGAGCATATTTTCCGTTTTAATTTATTTTCGGGGCGTAAAAAGGAATTTGACGGCGTTGATTACTCCACATGGTATTTTAGCGTGTGTATATCTATGGCTACGAATTTCGGATTTTTCTGGAGATATTTTCCGGACATCAGATATTCTCCTCAGGGTGATCAGAATTTATTTTGGGTAACGATTTCGAAATTCTGCCTTCGTACTTGTGTATATTATAGCATGTTACTGTTTATATACTTATTTCATAAATTTTAGAAGTTGTTGTAGAAGTCACTTTTGAATATGTTTTTCATTTCTGGCGTGTTTATACATGCAAATATAAAAAATTGTGTGTTCTAAATTTATTGATTTTATTATAGTATTTTTGGATTGTGTTGTTTGGGATTGATTTTAAGGGGTATGACCCCGGGAAAAGTCCGTTTTACAAAGACGTTATTTCGAAAGTTTTTCTAAAATATTTATTTTAATTTCAAATTATTATCTTTTATTATTTTCAAAAATCATAATTTGATTCAATTATTTATAATTTGTTTTGATTTATTCTTATTTTATTCATAATAAATAGACCGTTTGTCCGTTTAATATGAAACGAACGTGTCTAGACTCAGAAAAATATTCCACTTTCATTAAAAATACTTTCGAGACCAAATACTTTTGTTTTGAAAGGTCGCTTGTTTTACAAGTCATTCTGAATCGATTATCGATCGATAAATCATATTTTTGACCCGATTTCAGTTATAAACATACCGAGTCGAATGTTTTGACGAACCGAGTCATGTGTGATTTGAATTATGTGATACGTGAGTTATATGTTTACTTTCTATATAAATTACGTGCGTACATGAGTCGTGAGTCTCGTCTTTGACTGTTTTCTTCATAGGTAGACAATAGAGTTTTGACGCGCGGTTCGTCGAGTTATTATCGTTTAGACGATTAAAGTTGTATCTTTTGGTAACGCCCCCAAATCCGGGGTTAGAGGATTTGGTCGTCACTATAAAACCTCAATCCAAATTAACCTGTTAAATCAAAATGCAAATGCCAGCGGAAGATATTTATCATCTATAACCTCAAACTAATTCAAGATCTTTTAAGGTTACATTTCTAGAAACAAGAATTCCAAATTCCATAAATAATTTTCACTTCCTTCTAAAACTTTTTTGACAAATTCCAATTCAATACTAACCCGCTGGTATGACTTCGAAAAGAAGTATACTAGGCCCAACAATAAAATAACACAATTATAATATAATATAATATAATATAATATAATATAATATAAACAACTTTTTATAACAGAACTTACACTAGCCCGCAAACCCTGGACCAACCATCTTCCAAGAGCTTCTTCTTTGCTTCCTTGAATTACGCGGCTAAACAGCATAAGCTAATCCTCACTGGAGGTTAAATTTAAAAACAGGCAAGTATGAGCGGAAGAATTGCTCATCAAGTTCATTATAATTTATATAAGGTCGTTTTGATATAAAACCGACATCTGCAATATCGCAGATCATTGTAAAATCATAATTGCTGAAACGGAATATTTATTAAATTATCGAATAATTGTTTCTCACTGTATTCAAAACTCTTTTTGATATTTTCGAGCGAAATGCTTCAGAAATACTTTGAATCTTGACGAGAATAAAAGTCGTAAAACCGTGTTTACGGAAATATCGTAAACAACAACATGAAACAGTGATTATGGACTGAATCATAAACTTTATTCAAAACTCAACTCTTGATATTAATATTTATTTTGATATCATATCAAATTAGATATCAATACGAACCTTGATGCTCACAACCTACCCGCGCTAAAATATGGAAGTCAACATTAATCATCTGCATTAATACCACCTTTGAAATTTAACAATAACTTAAATATCAACATCGATCAGCAACCGAATTAAAACTGTATTTCACCTTTATTTAAAACCAAAATACTTAATAAATTATACCTTATAAGATTATCAAAAAAAATATAATAATTTAGATTGGAATCCTCGAATGACGGTGTGTTGCCGCCGGTGATTAGCCGCGGAGCAACACCGGTATGCCGAAGCAAATCCAACTAAACAAAGGGGTACCCAAGGAACATATCGGCCTAGCAAGGTATTATATCCTGTATAACACATAGCTCACACTGAACCGCAGCCACGGCCTCTTACGCAACCATCCAATCTTAAAAACATTTTATTGAAAGGGGTCATAATACTCGACACCCTTATAAATTTTATTCGCCCATTCACTTGGGCAGAAAACCAAAACAACGTCATCTTGCTCAAAATCCAAAACATTTATAAACCCTATAGTTGGATAAGTAAAACACTTGATTATTCTGAACATAGAATAGCAGATAAGTTCTTGCATAAACAGACACATTTATTTCAGCGATATGTAAAGCATTTATCTATTCAAAACTGAGAATAGGGAAAGCAATACTTGCATAAGAGGATTCAAAAACATATATCACTTGAACAATAAATGAAGATAGAGATACTTGCCTTTGAGATTTAGCAGTTAGTCACACCCGCAATGACACATCTATTCTGACATTGTGTCTCAAAACATCATTGTCTTTCTTTTCAACACTTTGCTGATATGCTGCTCCTGCGATTGGTAGAAGCCAGATATCCAATACCATTCCATTCCATTCTTTATCCAATGTCTTGTCCTGATCAACTCGAATGATCCGCATCTACAATTAAAAGATATACCTTTAATCGTCTAAACGATAATTACTTGACGCACTGCGCGTCAAAACCCTACCGTCTACCCATATGATGGCCCACACATAAAGAAAACATCCAAATACAAGACTTATGTGAAAGAGATGTGTCCTAAGTCCAATCATGTATGATGATTTAGGAATAACTTTTATGTAATCTGTTTTGATTTCATTGATATTAATAAAAGACTTGTTTTGTTTTTATTGCGGGCTCTATCTATTTAAATGTTTAAATAAGATATACCACAGTTTAGAGTAAAGCTTTTTATGGATTGTGATGAGATCATAATAATGAGACCTAAAAGATGATAACTCTAAACTTAAATAGTTCCTGGTCGTAGGATTACTAACTGGTAATTAATAATCCGTAAAGATCGGTACATACTATACTTGCATCATTATGAAGGATGTCTGTTCTCATAGACATTTGTGTGGTGACACTATAGCTACTATGTAGGTGCTTATTATAGAATAAGTTCACTGAACATGACTCACACAGCTGAACAACTGATGGAGTTAACTCACGTGTCAGCAGTTGTAAACATAGTGATAGTTGTACAAGTATCCTTAGACTTGAGGTCATCATAGTCATCTTGTGTACACTGAACTATGCTTAGGTTTAGTTCTTAGTCTCAAGGGACAATTATAAGGGCTCTACTGGGTATAGGAATTTGTACACGAAGATAGTGTTTGATCAATAAAGGATCTACCCCTTCCAGTGAAGGAAGAGAATGTTGGATGCTAATCAACTTATGTTAGTTCAGGAATCTCTGGCCAGAGTGAATGAAATTAGAAAGGAGTTTCTAATTTACATTAAATAGAACTAAGTATAGTGAATAGGAAAGCAAATGATTAAATAAGATAGGCTTGACAGAAGTTCCATGCCTTGTATTTAATCATAACATTGCAGGGTAGAAGGAATTGATTGTACGGTAACTACTCACTGAATAGGCTCTTGGTATTCTAAGCAGTGAATTCGTATTATCCAGATAGTCGCGATATGCTGAAAAGTATCCCTCACGATGTAGAATAAATATGATTAATTTATTAATTAATCATATTTAATGAATTAGAGAATTTATATAAATAATGATAAAATAGTTTTATTATTATTTATTTCTACTACCGGCTTAATATTGAACCTACAGGGTCACACCATAAAAGAAAATGATTTAATGGTGGAAGAATTAATTAATAATGGCTGGTAATTATTTATTTGTGAAATAAATAATTAATTAGCAGATTTAATAATTGATTAAGTGAGATTTAATTAATTCTTAATATTATTAATTAAGAATTTAATTTTGGAAATTAAATCAAGTGAGAGAATTATTTTCTAAAGTGTTTAGAAAAGGGATTAATGATTAAAAGGTGTTTTAATTATTAGTTAATTGGTTAATAAGAATAATCAATTAAAGGGTTAATAATAATAATATTTTATGGAAAATTTCCAGCTGAGAATTTTGCCTATAAATATACTATTATAAACCCTACTTGCCTCAACCCAAATAATTAACCCTAATTCTAAAGTAGAACAAGAGGGAGGCAACTAATACTCTAAACCTCTTCCTCCTCCATTACATTGATCTCTTGGTGGATACCGATGGAGTGCTTCACACTTGAGGAGCAGCTGCTAGGGATCTCCGTTCTTCGTTCTTGGATCGCTATTAAAGACCTCCATCTTTCCATTAATGTAAAGCTTCTTAAGGTAAACATATTGAACTATGAATTAAATATTATTTTTTGCATGGATCCTGCGGAGGGTTTCGGTTTTTTTTTAAGATTTAAATTTATGTTTTTGTTGCGTTTATGTGCTAAAAACCCTTCAATGGCATCAGAGCTACTTGCGACAAGTTTTTCATTCGTTTATGTGTTTAACTATTTTCGATATATGAGCATGTACATGATTCGCCATGATTTGATGTTGATATAATATGCTTATATATGTATGGTTTTGAATATATGATATTCATGTGAGTTGTATAATCATAATATGATTATGTAATCTGTATATATACTGATATATACGTGATTTATGTTTGTTCTAATTATGAGAATCATATTAGATACGGATTCTGAATTGGCTGCTGCAGATTTGCTGAAATCTGGGTCTGGTGTCTGATTTATGCAAACGAATACCCTATTCCATAGGTAAACGAGCGTCTTAACAAAACTGATAGATAAAGCTATCAACGACTCATCTGTAAGGCGTTTGACGTCGTTTACTGCCCATAAACAATGATTCTTGTTTTTCTGATTTGATTCTGATTTTTCTAATTTTTGTCAAATTTTCTTTTTATGATTAGATCATGGATAATATGATATGTTAAGATCAGATTATGTGTTTTAACATGCTTTTATGTGTTGTATGAGCATGGTGGATGGTTATGGCCTTTTGACCTTAGTGTAATGGTTTTGGTTTTGGTTTTAAATACGACTTGCATGTCGTCAATCTTTGTAATCATAAATCTTGAATGTAACTCGAGTTATTCTTGTAAGTTCATTAGATTAGTTTTACTTTCAATCTTGTAATGTAATTGAAGACTCAAGAGGGCTATCCAATGGAGGTAATACAAAGAAGAAGACGAGGCATACAAGAAGTCTAAACAAAGAAAAAGACTTCTGTAATAAGTAGTTGTATTTATTTCCATCACCATATTAGATTGACCTTGATCTTTATCATGAGCTTGATAAAGATCACATAGGATGGGGCCATAACCAAACACATTTACTTTATTGCACTTTACATTTACTTGTTTATTTAATTTTATATATGAGATATATGCCTATGTTTACCATATGATGATAGATTTAGGTGAACTTAAATCAATATAAGGCGTACTCTAGAAAATCTAGAATAGGAATCGTTTTTTGCCTTAATATAAATATTATGAATACGATCATGAGATTCTTGTGTTTATAAAACACGTAATTGAATATGAATTTTCAATATTGAGAGAAAGGATGATTCTGTCAACAACAGATTTCTATCTATAAGAAAGGGTTATTAAGTGACGCCTCTTGACAATGCTCCACCCAATTTGGGAATCATCTGATTATCGATTATTGATTTGAAATATTTAATTTAAAAGGAAGAATCTCTTTATAATATAATTATGATTATAACGTAATATAATCTCTCTAAAATTAAATAATATCAAGTAGTAATTGGCCAATGACACAACGGGCTTGTGTCGGTCAAAGCCTTCCAACATGGTAGAAATTAGTTCTTATTTTTAAATCATTGTCGTTTCGTGCTACAGCCGAGGGCTTTGATTTCGAAATAAGAAATACTTGTCTATTACATAAAGATGTGTACATTGAATTAGAATCTAAAGGTCGTTACGTACTACAGCCGTGGGCCGTTGGAGACTGATTCAATTGTACGAAATGTTGGGTTAGACTTGACTTAGAATATTGAGTTTGTCGTGCTACAGCCGTGACTCAATTATTCAAGAGGCTAAAGTTTTATTAGGGAATAACATAAGATGTAATTGACAAGAGTTGTCTGCCTATTGAACATCACATGACGTTTCATGCTACAGCCGAGGTTGTGTGATGGAATGTAGGATCCTATTCCCACTAGCATTATGAATGCTTAATTTTTCACTTAAGGGGGTTATATAATTTAGATAAACTAGTGGGAGCCACTTATGAATAAAGACCCGATTCATATAGTGTTTTATGAAATGAAATTAAATATTTGCTAAGTGTTGTTATGTGTTCATCATTTACAGATTTACTATATACGTTATGTCTTCTGCACTATCACTCCGGAGCATACTAGATGCTCACAAGTTGACTGGTCCTAATTTTGCTAACTGGCTTCTAAACTTGAGAATTGTTCTCAGGGTTGAGAAGCTGGAATATGTGCTTGACTCACCTAAGCCTACTGAACCTGCTAGCGATGCACATAATGATGAACATGTTGTATATCGTAAGTGGATAGATGATGCAAATATTGCTCAATGCATCATGCTAGCTTCCATGAACATTGAGCTACAGAAGCAACATGAGCATATGGATGCTCACACTATCCTTATGCATCTACAAGAGTTGTATGATGTGGCAGGGAGGACAGCTCGATATGAGATATCGAAGGAGATGTTCGGTTGTATGATGTCTGAGGGATCATCTGTGAATGACCATGTACTTAAGATAATCAATTTGATTGAACGTCTTGGACAACTTGGTTTTGTCATTGATGGGGAGCTGAGCCAAGACTTGGTCTTGCAATTACTTCTGAGTTCGTTCTCGCAGTTTATTGTGAACTTTCACATGAATAAGCTGGATGTCAGCATGCCTGAACTCCACAACATGTTGAAAACTGCGGAATCGAATTTCCTCGCTAAGAAGAGTTCTGTTCTTCTAATTGGCGAAGGTTCCAATCCTAAGAAAAGAAAGAAGAACCCTTCCAAGAAGAAGAAAGTAGGTGAGAAAAAGCCGGTTCCACCAAAAGCTGAAGACCCCAAGAGCAAAGCTGTTTGTTTTCACTGTAACAAGTTGGGGCACTGGAAGAGGAACTGCAAGGTTTACCTTGCAGAATTGAAGAAGAAGAAGGGTAGTAAGACTACCGCTTCTGATTCAGGCATGTTCATGATCGAAGTTAATATGTCACTAGGTCAAATTTCTACTTGGGTATTAGATATCGCATATGGTTCTCATATTTTCAATTCGTTGCAAGGACTAAAGGGAAGTAGGACACTTGAAAAAGATGAGGTGATTCTACGTATGGGCAATGGAGCAAGGGTTGCGGCCATATCTGTAGGATCTTTTAGTTTACATATGCCTACGGGCAAGACTATTATTTTGAATAATTGTTATTACATTCCCTATATTGTGAGGAATATTGTTTCTATTCCTATATTGGATGTGGATGGTTTTTCATTTATTATTAAGAATAATGAATGTTCTATCTTTAGAGATAATGTTCTTTATGGACGTGGTATTATAAATAATGGTCTGTATATATGTGACATAGAGCATGATTTACTTCAGATTGAACAAACTAATAAAAGAAAACGAGATGATAAAAATCTGACCTATTTATGGCACTATAGGCTAGGTCATATTAGTGAAAATAGACTGCAGACATTGCATAAGGAAGGGTTACTTGACACCTTTGATTTTGAATCATATCCTACATGCGAGTCTTGTCTATTGGGTAAAATGACCAAATCTCCATTTAGTGGACATGGAGAAAGGGCTGCAGATTTGCTAGGATTGGTACACACAGATGTATATGGGCCAATGTCTACGCAAGCCATGGGTGGATTTTCATACTTCATTACTTTCACAGAATATCGATCTAGATTCGGATATGTGTATTTTGATGAAACACAAGTCTGAAGCCTTTGAAAAGTTCAAAGAATATAAGTATGAAGTGGAGAAACAAACCAAACATAGTATTATAACTCTTCGATCAGATCGAGGTGGTGAATACTTGAATGGAGAGTTTCTAGATTATCTCAAAGAAAATGGTATAGTCTCCCAGTGGACTCCTCCATATAGTCCACGGTTGAATGGGGTATCTGAAAGGAGAAATCGAACTTTGTTAGACATGGTTCGGTCCATGATGAGCTATGCGAATCTTCCAGTATTCCTATGGGGTTATGCATTGGAAAACTCAGCATATTTACTGAATAAGGTACCTTCCAAATCTGTTCCTCAAACACCATATGAGATATGGAAAGAAAGGAAACTGAGTCTTAAACACGTTAAGATTTGGGGATGTCCAGCTTATGTCAAGAAAGTTGACCCAAATAAGCTGGAATCTCGATCCGTAAAATGTAATTTTGTGGGATATCCTAAAGAGACTTTGGGGTATTACTTTTACACCGATCATCGGGTGTTTGTCTCCAGACATGCTACCTTCTTGGAAAAGGAGTTTATCCTTGAAGGAAACAGTGGGAGCAAAATTGAACTTGATGAAGTTTAAGAAACACAAACTACTACAGATCAAGTGGAAACACCTGTTCAGACTGAACAACCTTCTGTGGAACAGCCCATTCGTAGGACAGGGAGAGTGTCTCGCCAACCTGAGAGGTATTATGGCCTTGTCATTGAGAATGGCAGAGTTGTCAATCATTGATGATGACGACCCTGTGACATATAATGAGGCTATGAGTAGTGTTGACTCAGAAAAATGGCATAGTGCCATGAAATCCGAAATGGAATCTATGTATACGAACCAAGTATGGACTCTGGTTGAGGCGCTTGAAGGTGTTAAGCCTATTGGGTGTGAGTGGGTATACAAGAGAAAGATTGGAGCAGATGGCCAGGTGGAGACCTATAAGGCCAGGCTCGTAGCAAAAGGATTCAGACAAAGGCAAGGGATTGACTTTGATGAAACTTTTTTGCCTGTACCTCTGTTAAAATCAATTCAGATTTTGCTTGCGATTGCTGCTTACTACGACTATGGGATCTGGCAAATGGACGTGAAAACGGCCTTCCTCAATGGGAAACTTGAAGAGAAAGTGTATATGACACAACCAGAGGGTTTTCTTTCCAAGGGAAATGAACACCTATTGTGTAAGCTGCTACGAACCATATATGGTTTAAAGCAAGCTTCTCGTAGATGGAACATCCGTTTTGATGAGACAATCAAAGAGTTTGGTTTTATCAAAAATATAGATGAACCATGTGTCTACAAAAAGGTTAGTGGGAGCGCGATAACATTTTCTGTAATATATAGAAAGAGGAGACGTCAAGAGAGTTGACACACATAACAACGGAGCAGACCCACTCACAAAGCAACTTTCTCAAAGTCACTTTGATCATCATAAAGACAAGATGGGTATTAGATACCAGAGTGATTGGCTTTAGTACAATTGGGAGATTGAAAGAGATGTGTCCTAAGTCCAATCATGTATGATGATTTAGGAATAACTTTTATGTAATCTGTTTTGATTTTATTTATATTAATAAAAGACTTGTTTTGTTTTTATTGCGGACTCTATCTATTTAAATGTTTAAATAAGATATACCACAGTTTAGAGTAAAGCTTTTTATGGATTGTGATGAGATCATAATAATGAGACCTAAAAGATGATAACTCTAAACTTAAATAGTTCCTGGTCGTAGGATTACTAACTGGTAATTAATAATCCGCAAAGATCGGTACATACTATGCTTGCTTCATTATGAAGGATGTCTGTTCTCATAGACATTTGTGTGGTGACACTATAGCTAGTATGTAGGTGCTTATTATAGAATAAGTTCACTGAACATGACTCACACAGCTTAACAACTGATGGAGTTCACTCACGTCTCAGCAGTTGTTCACATAGTGATAGTTGTACAAGTATCCTTAGATTTGAGGTCATCATAGTCATCTTGTGTACACTGAACTATGCTTTGGTTTAGTTCTTATTCTCAAAGGACAATTATAAGGGTTCTATTGGGTATAGGAATTTGTACACGAAGATAGTGTATGATCAATAAAGGATCTACCCCTTCCAGTGAAGGAAGAGAATGTTCAATGCTGATTCACTTATGTTAGTTCAGGAATCTCTGGCCAGAGTGAATGAAATTAGAAAGTAGTTTCTAATTTACATTAAATAGAACTAAGCATAGTGAATGGGAAAGCAAATGATTAAATAAGATAGGGTTGACACAAATTCCATGCCTTGTATTTAATCGTGACATTGCAGGGTAAAAGTAATTGATTGTATGGTAACTACTCACTGAATAGGTTCTTGGTATTCTAAGCAGTGAATTCGTATTATCCGGATAGTCGCGATATGCTGAGAAATATCCCTCACAATGTACAATAAATATGATTAATTTATTAATTAATCATATATAATGAATTAGAGAATTTATATAAATAATGATAAAATAGTTTTATTATTATTTATTTCTACTACCGGCTTAATATTGAACCTACAGGGTCACACCATAAAAGAGAATGATTTAATGGTGGAAGAATTAATTAATAATGGCTGGTAATTATTTATTTGTGAAATAAATAATTAATTAACAGATTTAATAATTGATTAAATGAGATTTAATTAATTCTTAATATTATTAATTAAGAATTTAATTTTGGAAATTAAATCAAGTGAGAGAATTATTTTCCAAAGTGTTTAGAAAAGGGATTAATGATTAAAAGGTGTTTTAATTATTAGTTAATTGGTTAATAAGAATAATCAATTAAAGGGTTAATAATAATAATATTTTATGGAAAATTTTCAGCTGAAAATTTTGCCTATAAATATACTATTATAAACCCTATTTGCCTCAACCCAAATAATTAACCCTAATTCTAAAGTAGAACAAGAGGGAGGCAACTAATTCTCTCAATCTCTTCCTCCTCCATTACATTGATCTCTTGGTGGATACCGGTGGAGTGCTTCACACTTGAGGAGCAGCTGCTAGGGATCTCCGCTCATCGTTCTTGGATCACTATTAAAGACCTCCATCTTTCCATTAACGTAAAGCTTCTTAAGGTAAACATACTAAACTACGAATTTAATATTATTTTTCGTATGGATCCTGCGGAGGGTTTCGTTTTTTTTTAAGATTTAAATTTACGTTTTCGTTGCGTTTATGTGCTAAAAACCCTTCATTATGACCCACGTATACACGTAACACACATAACATGTAAACACATAACTCACGTATCAAATAATTCATATCACACATGCCTCAGTTCGTCAAAAGGTTCGACTCAGTACTTTAAGAATTTAAAACGGGTCAAATATGATTTATTGATCAATAATCGACTCAGAATGATTAACAAATCAAACGACCTTGCAATACAAAAGAAATTAGGTCTCAAAAGTATTTTTATTGAAAGCGGAATATTTTTCCGAGTCTAGACACGTTCGTTTCGTATTAAACGAACGAACGGTTTATTTAATTGGAATAAAATTAATATAAATTATTTAATAATATTTATCGAGCCTTGAAAATAAATTAAAATAATATTTTAAAACTCAAAACTATTTTTCGGAATTTTTAAATTATAAGAAATAATTAACTCGAATTAAATAATCAATTAAAATTCATTAACTAAATAGTTTGGATTTATTTTCAAATAATAATAAAAACAATAATCTTCAGAATTAAAAATAATATTTTCTTGGAAATCGGACAGCACATCCTCTATTTCTCGGAGTGCCAGTCGATATCAGGTCGACACAACCAACAACAATCAACACAATAACTTATATTTACGCGTATAAACATCCAGAAATGAATAACACGGTAAAAAATGACTTCTACACCCACTTCTAAAAATTACGAAATAAATATATAAACACTACCATGCTATAATATACCCAAAATATAAAATCAGAATCTCGGAATCCTTACCCAAAATAAATTCTGGTCACTCCAAAGAGAATATCTGATGTCCGGAAAATATCTTCAGAAAAATCCGAAATTAATATCTATAGATATACATACGCTGACATGCCATGTGGAGTAATCAAAATCGTCAAACTCCTTTTGTATGTCCCGAGAATAAATTAAAACGGAAATATAATGGAAATATGCCTCGCAAATTATCTCCTCAAAATCTTGCAAAATATATACCTATGCGTAGGTATCGAAACGTTGATCGTTTATATATATAATAATTGAAATTTGGAATAACGGTTTGTAAAATATGAATTTTTGAAAATCAAAAGTAATTAAATACATACGAGAGATTGAGAGGAGAGACATAAATAAAGGAAAGGGAATGGGGATTAACAGGGGAGCACAGGCGGCGGGGAGGGGATTAGGGGGTGAGGGGGTGTGGTGGTGCGTGGCGCTGGGGGTGGGGATACTGGGGGTTTGTTTTTTTTTTATTTTGTTTTGTTTGTTTTTTTAACAAATTAGCTGCTGACATGCATAGAAAGGCAGCACACAATTTTAACACGTACTCACAATCATGCCACTCATCTTTATTCCCACCTGCAAGACCCAATTTTGTTCCTCATTACGCTGTTTAACGAATAAACTTGCGAGTAAAATTAACTCAAAAAATTACCGAAATACTTTTAAAATTCTCAGAATATTTAAAAACTAATAAAATAAAATTTTTATAATTTTTAAAACATTTTTGACTCGTGCGCTATACCCGTATTTTATAATTAACGAACCGAGCTGCACTTGAAACAAATTCAGAAAATCACGAAAATAGTCTTAAAATGTTACAAATATCCTGAAGTTTATAAAAATATAAATTTCGTAATTTTAAAACACTTTTTGAAACACAATTTATACCCGCTTTTAACAATTAAACGATTCAACGCGCGGGTAAAATTAATCCCAAAAATTCCCAAAATAATTTTAAAATTCTCAGAATATTCCAAACTTTAATAAATATGAGTTTCGTAATTTTTGAAGAATTTTGGAATTAAATACGGATTTTACAAATAAATGAAATCAGAAAATCATACAGGGCTAAATAATTGATGAAATATTGATTTCTAAATTTTACAAAATCCCAAAAATAATTATTGTAATTATAAAGTCATAAAAATAATTTTGAAGATAATTTAAATATTTATCAAATTAAATTTTCAATAAAATCATTTTTAAAGACAAAAACAAAACGATACGACTAAGTAATTAATAATACAAATAATCCTCAATCACAATTAAGTCCCACACAATTAATATTACATACACATAGTAGATATAATATCCATCCAATCCCTATTATTATTAAACAAACTCAATTTACCGATATCAATAAAATGATCGGTTTTCAAATAAACTTTTGAAAATAATACATTTAAGTAAATATTTTTAGAAATTAACAAGGATCGATATAACACTTAATAATTAACACACTACCATTTAATAATACCAACTCGTCAAACAAGAATAAAATATCCATAATTTTATTCCTTCCTAATCAGAAAATCACCTAAACATATTCAAATAATAATAATAATTCTGAAAAATATGGGATATCACATTCTACCCCCTTATAAGGATTTCGTCCTCGGAATTAGCAGAAGAGAACACTAGGGATCTTCTGGCCAACTTTCCAATCTTGTATACGTAACTTTTCTCAAAATCTGGAATAAAAACTTGGATTTCTTGTATAACATAATGATCACGGGAGCTTCATTCCGCAACACTGTTTCATCCACATCCTTTGACCAATTCCTCAATAGAATTACTTGTACTGATCGAGAGAAAGAAGAATAGAAAGAAAGATAGAGAAAAAGAAAGAGAGAGAGAGAGAGAGAGAGAGAGAGAGAGAGGCATATAGAGAGAAATAAAGAAACAGATTGACTTCATTGTACGTCATTGATATTTTAATCGCATTGCACTCCACTGTCGTCTTTGGTAATTCCATCACACCGCCTTACTTTGACTTGACCAACATAACTCAGCTTAACTTGATTGGCATACCTTCGAATATTTGAGATAATAAAATAATGGAATTTCAAAGAGAAAAGAATTTTATATCAAAACGGGACAAAAATCTGAATTTGATAAAAAAAGTATTGTTGAAATAAAAGAATAACTGAGAGATCAATATGATCAAATGAACTTGGTATTGCGTGTCCAAATTAAGACACTACTAAAGGTTGTTAGTCTTCTTTTAGTCACAATACACACAAGTGATGGCGTACCATCCAACTCCTATCACACAGACATGTATACCTTGTGTCCCCTATTGTTAAGGTTGTTCATCTCAGTCAGAATAAAAGAATATCAAAGGAATTCAAAATCAAATGAATAAAACTGAAAAGATTTCAAAGCTGATATTTCTGAAGAAAATAAAATCCAGAGAACAAAATTTTGGCACAAAATGACTAAACGAGTGTTAGGAAATATATCCTCTAACAGATACCTCTTTTGAGAGATTTCAAAAGAATTTATAGAAAGAGAAGGTATTGCCAAGGTCTTAATATTTATCTTCTATTTGAACTCTTTTGTTGACTCATCATCCGCTTCTAGACACTTCTTCAGGTTCTAAGGATATCGATAATCTCCATCGTCGTCGAATCGTAGTCTCGGAAGATTCCACAATAGAAATTTGCAGCTTCCCGGAGTTCTATCCAGCTCAGCACAATCATCTCAAACAAATATGCCTTATCTTAACTTATCCATTGGTACTATACCCAATAGTCCAACAGGAACTCGATATGAGCTCAAGCGTCCTCGCATAGCTATACACACTCCTACACACTCTCGTTTCTACTTTACTATAACCTCAGCTCTGATACCAACCTGTAACACCCCCAAATCCGGGGTCAGAGGATTTGGTCGTCACTATAAAACCTCAATCCAAATTAACCTGTTAAATCAAAATGCAAATGCCAGCGGAAGATATTTATCATCTATGACCCCAAACTAATCCAAGATCTTTTAAGGTTACAGTTCTAGAAACAAGAATTCCAAATTCCATAAATAATTTCCACTTCCTTTTAAAACTTTTTGACAAATTCCAATTCAATACTAACCCACTAGTATGACTTCGAAAAGAAGTATACTAGGCCCAACTATAAAATAACACAATTATATTATAATATAATATAAACAACTTTTCATAACAGAACTTACACTAGCCCGCAAACCCTGGACCAACCACCTTCCAAGAGCTTCTTCTTTGTTTCCTCGAATTATGCGCCTAAACAGCGCATGCTAATCCTCACTGAAGGTTAAATTTAAAAACAGGCAAGTATGAGCGGAAGAATTGCTCAGCAAGTTCTTATAATATATATAAGGTCATTTTGATATAAAACCGACATCTGCAATATCGCAGATCATTGTAAAATCATAATTGCTGAAACAGAATATTTATTAAAGAATCGGATAATTGTTTCTCACTGTATTCAAAACTCTTTTTGATATTTTCGAGCGAAATGCTTCAGCAATACTTTGAATCTTGACGAGAATAAAAGTCGTAAAACCGTGTTTACGGAAATATCGTAAACAACAACATGAAACAGTGATTATGGACTGAATCATAAACTTTATTCAAAACTCAACTCTTGATATTAATATTCATTTTGATGTCATATCAAATTAGATATCAATACGAACCTTGATGCTCACAACCTACCCGCGCTAAAATATGGAAGTCAACATCAATCATCTGCATTAATACCACCTTTGATATTTAACAACAACTTAAATATCAACATCAATCAGCAACCGAATTAAAACTGTATTTTACCTTTATTTAAAACCAAAACACTTGATAAATCATACCTTATAAGATTATCAAAAGCAATATAATAATGTAGATTGAAATCCTCGAACGACGGTGTGTTGCCGCCGGTGATTAGCCGCGGAGCAACACCGGTATGCCGAAGCATATCCAACTAAACAAAGGGGTACCCAAGGCATATATCGTCCTAGCAAAGGGTTATATCCTGTATAACACATAGCTCACACTGGACCGCCGCCACGGCCTCTTACGCAACCATCCAATCTTAAAAACATTTTATTCGCCCATTTACTTGGGCAGAAAACCAAAACAACGTCATCTTGCTCAAAATCCAAAACATTTATAAACCCGATAGTTGGATAAGTAAAACACTTGACTATTCTGAACATAGAATAGCAGATAAGTTCTTGCATAAACAGACTCATTTATTTCAGCGATATGTAAAGCATTTATCTATTCAAAACTGAGAATAGGGAAAGCAATACTTGCATAATAGGATTCAAAAATATATATCACTTGAACAATAAGTGAAGATAGGGATACTTGCCTTTGAGATTTAGCAGTTAGTCACACTCGCAATGACACATCTATTCTGACATTCTGTCTCAAAACATCATTGTCTTTGTTTTCAACACTTTACTGATATGCTGCTCCTGCGATTGCTAGAAGCCAGATATCCAATACCATTCCATTCCATTCTTTATCCAATGTCTTGTCCTGATCAACTCGAATGATCCACATCTATAATTAAAAGATATAACTTAAATCGTCTAACGATAATTACTCGATGAACTGCGCGTCAAAACCCTACCGTCTACCCATACGATAGCCCACACATAAAGAAAACATCCAAATACAAGACTTATGACCCACGTATACACGTAATACACATAACATGTAAACACATAACTCACGTATCACCTAATTCATATCACACATGCCTCGGTTCGTCAAAAGGTTCGACTCGGTACTTTAAGAATTTAAAACGGGTCAAATATGATTTATTGATCAATAATCGACTCAGAATGATTAACAAATCATACGACCTTGCAATACAAAAGAAATTAGGTTTCAAAAGTATTTTTATTGAAAGCAGAATATTTTTCTGAGTCTAGACACGTTCGTTTCGTATTAAACGGACGAACGGTTTATTTAATAGGAATAAAATAAGAATAAATTATTTAACAATATTTATCGAGCCTTGAAAATAAATTAAAATAATATTTTAAAGCTCGAAACTATTTTTTCGGAATTTTTAAATCATAAGAAATAATTAACTCGAATTAAATAATCAATTAAAATTCATTAACTAAATAATTTGGATTTATTTTCAAATAATAATAAAAATAATAATCTTCAGAACTAAAAATAATATTTTCTTGAAAATCGGACAACACCTCCTCTATTTCTCGGAGTGCCAGTCGATATCATATTGACACAACCAATAACAATCAACACAATAATTTATATTTACGCGTATAAACACTCCAGAAATGAATAACACGGTCAAAAATGAGTTCTACACCCACTTCTAAAAATTACGAAATAAATATATAAACACTTACATGCTATAATATACCCAAAATATAAAATCAGAATCTTGGAATCCTTACCCAAAATAAATTCTGGTCACTCCAAAGAGAATATCTGATGTCCGGAAAATATCTTCAGAAAAATCCGAAATTAATATCCATAGATATACATACGCTGACATGCGATGTGGAGTAATCAAAATCGTCAAACTCCTTTCGTACGTCCCGAGAATAAATTAAAACGGAAATATGCCCCACAAATTATCTCTTCAAAATCTTGCAAAATGTATATCTATGCGTAGGTATCGAAGCGCTGATCGTTATATATATAATAATTGAAATTTGGACGAACGGTTTTGTAAAATATGAATTTTTGAAAATTAAAAATAATTAAATACATACGAGAGAGAGAGGAGAGACATAAATAAAGGAAAGGGAAGGGGGATTAACAGGGGAGCACAGGCGGAGGGGAGGGGTGAGGGGGTGAGGGGGTGGGGTGGTGCGTGGCGCTGGGGGGTGGGGGTACTTGGGGTTTTGTGTTTTTTGTTTGTATTTTTGTTTTTTGTTTTTTTTTTACAAATTAGTTGCTGTCATGCATAGAAAGGCAGCACGCAATTTTAACACGCACTCACAATAATGCCACTCATCTTTATTCCCACCTGCAAGCCCCAATTTTGTTCCTCACTACGCTGTTTAACGAATAAACTTGAAAGTAAAATTAACTCGAAAAATTACCGAAATACTTTTAAAATTCTCAGAATACTTAAAAACTAATAAAATAAAATTTTCATAATTTTTAAAATATTTTTGACTCATGCGCTATACCCGCATTTTACAATTAACGAACCGAGCTGTACTTGAAATAAATTCAGAAAATCACGAAAATAGTCTTAAAATGTTACAAATATCCTGAAGTTTAAAACATAATTTCGTAATTTTAAAACACTTTTTGAAACACAATTTACACCCGCTTTTAACAATTAAATGATTCAACGCGCGGGTAAAATTAATCCCAAAAATTCCCAAAATAATTTTAAAATTCTCAGAATATTCCAAACTTGAATAAATATGAGTTCCGTAATTTTTGAAGAATTTTGGAATTAAATACGGATTTTACAAATAAATGAAATCAGAAAATCATGCAGGGCTAAATAATTGATGAAATATTGATTTCTAAATTTTATAAAATCCCAAAAATAATTATTATAATTATAAAGTCATAAAAATAATTTTAAAGATAATTTAAATATTTATGAAATTAAATTTTTAATAAAATCACTTTAAAGACAAAAACAAAACGATATGACTCAGTAATTAATAATACATATGATCCTCAATCACAATTGAGTCCCACACAATTAGTATTACATACACATAGTAGACATAATATCCATCCAATCCCTAATATTACTAAACGAACTCAATTTACCGATATCAATAAAATGATCGGTTTTCAAATAAACTTTTGAAAATAATACATTTAAGTAATATTTTTAGAAATTAACAAGGATCGATATAACACTTAACAATTAGCATATTACCATTTAATAACACCAACTCGTCAAACAAGAATAAAATATCCACAATTTATTCCTTCCTAATCAGAAAATCACCTAAACATATTCAATAATAATGATAATAATTCTGAAAAATATGGGATATCACACTTTTAATTATAGATGCGGATCGCTCGAGTTGATTAGGACCAGACATGGGGGGAAAATGAGATGGAATGGTATTGGATACTGGCTTCTAGCAATCACAGGAGCAACACATTAGTGAATCGTCGAAAGGAAAGACGATGATGCCATGAGATGTCAGAATGAGGGATTGTGTTTTACGAGTGTGACTAACTGCTAAAAATCCAAAGGCAAGTATCCCTATCCTCACTTATTGTTCAAGTGGTATTTATTTTGAATCCTATTATGCAAGTATTTCCTTCCCCTATTCTCAATTCTGAAATAGATAAATGTTTTACATATCGCTGAATTAAATGCTTATTATGCAAATACTCATCTGCTATTCTATGTTCAGAATAGTTAAATATTTTTACTTATCCTAATATCAGATTTATAAATGTTTTATACCCTGAGAAAAAGGATTTGGTTGCGAGTATTCCTGCCCAAGTGAATGGGGAAACAAAATTATTTGGGATGTCGATGGATTCGGCTCCTTTTCAATAAAAAGGTTTTAAGATTGGATGGTTACTGGTTACAGCGTAAGTGATCGAGACATCGGGTCCAACTGTAATATATTTTAAGGCGAATATATGTCTTTTCTGGCGCCCTATATGTACCGTATGGCTGTGGGATACGGGTAGTATATATATTTACGGTATGGCTGCGGGATACCAGTGCTGTTTCTTCTTGACTGATCATCAGGAACATCATGAAATATAAGTGGTTCCACTTTAAACTATTATTTTCTAAATTGTTTGATAATCATAAAATAAATGATTTATTAACTGTTTCTGTTTTGGATTAATGGTGAAATGGAGTTTTGATTCAGTTTCTGATTTAAGCTGATACTTACTTTGTTGTTGATATCAAAGGTGGTATTAGTATAGATGATTGATGTTGACTTCAGTATGGGATGTTGTGAGCATCAAAGTTCGTATTGATATCTACTTTGATATGACAACAAAATAAGTATTAATGTCAAGAGTTCGGTTTTACATTATCAAAATGAGCATCAAATTGTTTTGATAATCATAGAATAAATGATTTATCAACTGTTTCTTGAGAGACATGATATTTTTACATTATTTTCCTCGTAGGGTGTTTTATAAGAAACTCGATTTTGATAATTATTCAAATCTGATATTAAATTGTATCATTTTTATAGTTACTTAGCGGCTAAGTAATCTATTTTGGATCCGATATATAAGTGTAAATTCAGTATTTAATTCAAGAATATTTCAGAAATCATGAAACTTACATTTCATTAGTATTTGAATATTTCGAGAATTTTAAAATTGTTTCAGAAATTTTTCGGGTAATATTTATCCGCACATTTGTTCGTTAAAATTATAAAATGCGGGTCAGATGCACAATTCAAAAATATTTTAAAAATTTTGAAATTTTTTTTATTAGTTTTTAAATATTCCGAGAATTTTAGAAGTATTTCAGTAATTTTTCGAGTTAGTTTCACCCGCACATTTGTTCGTTAATTCGTAAAATGCGAGTCTGTTATTAAATTCAAAATATTTGAAAAATTATGAAAATTTTATTTTACTGGTTTTTAATTATTCCAGAAATTTTAAAGTTAGTTTTGGTAATTTTTGGGATTATTTTACCCATAAATTAGTTCGTTAAAATGCAATATGCAGAACCGAAACGGGACTGCGGGGTGTACGTGTTGCATTCCTATAATCAGTTGAAACGTAGCAGTTGCTCAGCTTCTCAATTTCTACGTGTTAAAATAAAAAAAAAAGAAAGAAAAAAAAATCCTATCTACCCGCGACCCCCCCTGCGTCTCACCCCCCCCCCAACCCCCTATTTTCTCTGTTTCTCTTTCCCTGTTCACACTTCACAACCCACCCCTCTTCTTTTATTTTTCCGAGCAAACACATGACCTCCTAGTTTTCTGCCCTGCCTTTTTCCCCTGCCTTTCTCTCTCTTCACTCTATCTCCTGTTCTGTGTCTCTTTTCTTCCGTAAATTTATATACTTTTAATTTTCAAAAATGCATATTGTACAAACCATTTATCCAAATTCAATTGCTATATATGAAAATGATCAGCGCTTCGATACCTACGCATAGGTGAATATATTGCAAAGTTTTGAGAAGAAAATTTGCGGACAATATTTTCCGTTTTAATTTATTTTTTGGGGCGTAAAAAAGGAATTTGACGGTGTTGATTACTCCACATGGTATTTCAGTGTGTGTGTATCTATGGCTACGAATTTCGGATTTTTCTGGAGATATTTTCCGGACATCATATATTCTCCTCGGGGTGAACAAAATTTATTTTGGGTAAAGATTCGAAATTCTGTCTTCGTACTTGTGTATATAGCATGTTAGTGTTTATATACTTATTTCATAAATTTTAGAAGTTGTTGTAGAAGTCGTTTTTGGGCCGTGTTTTTCTGTTCTGGCATGTTTATTACGTGCAAATATAAAGAATTGTGTGTTTTTAATTTATTGATTTTATTGTAGTTCATTGGATTGTGTTGTTTGGGATTGATTTTGAGGGGTATGACCCCGGGAAAAGTCCGTTTTACAAAGACGTTATTTTGAAAAGTTTTTCTAAAAATATTTATTTCAATTTCAATTTCAAATTATTATCTTTATTTTTTTCCAACATCATAATTTGATTCAATTATTTATAATTTGTTTTGATTTATTCTTATTTTATTCGTAATAAATAGACTGTTTGTCCGTTTACTACGAAACGAACGTGTGTAGACTCAGAAAAAATTTCACTTTCATTAAAAATACTTTCGAGACCCAAATTCGTTTGTTTCGAAAGGTCACTTGTTTACAAGTCATTCTGAGTCGATTACTTGATCGATAAATTCATATTTTTGACCCGATTTCAGTTTTAAACATACCGAGTCGAATGTTTTGACGAACCGAGTCATGTGTGATTTGAATTATGTGATACATGAGTCATATGTTTACGTGCTATGTAAATTACATGCATACGTGGGTCATGAGTCTTGTATTTGACTGTTTTTTTTATGTGTGGGCTATTGTATGGGTAGACAATAGGGTGTTGACGCACAGTTCGTCGAGTTATTATCCTTTAGACGATTAAAGTTGTATCTTTTAATTATAGATGCAGATCACTCGAGTTGATTGAGGCCAAACATAGGGGAAAAATGAGATGGAATGGTATTGGATATTTGGCTTCTAGCAATCCCAGGAGCAGCACATCAATGAGTTGTCGAAAGGAAAGATGGGTGATGCCATGAGATGCCAGAATGAGGGATTGTGTTTCTACGAGTGTGACTAACGGCTAAAATCCCAAAGGCAAGTATCCCTATCATCACTTATTGTTCAAGTGATATTTATTTTGAATCCTATTATGCAAGTATTGCTTTCCACCCTATTCTCAATTCAAAATAGATAAATGTTTTACATATCGCTGAATTAAATGCTTATTATGCAAATACTCATCGGTTTTTTATGTCAGAATAGGTAAGTGTTTTTACTTATCCAATATCGGATTTATAAATGTTTTATACCCTGAGAAAAGGATTTTGTTACGAGTCTTTCTGCTCAAGTGAATGGGGAAACAAAATTATTTGGAATGTCGATGGATTCGGCTCCTTTTCAATAAAAGGTTTTAAGATTGGATGGTTACTGGTTACAACATAGGTGATCGTGACATCGGTCCAGTTGTAATATCTTTCAAGGCGAATATATCCTTTTCTGGTTACCTATAGGTACCGTATGGCTGCGGGATATAGGTAGTACCTATATTTACGGTATGGCAGCAAGATACCGGTGCTGTTTCATGGCTGATCATCAGGAATAACATGAAATATAAGTGGTTCGAATCTAAACTATTAATTTTCTTAATTGTTTGATAATCATAGAATAAATGATTTATCAACTGTTTCTGTTTTGGATTAATGGTGAAATTGAGTTTTGATTCAGTTTCTGATTTAAGAGCTGATACTTACTTTGTTGTTGATATCAAAGGTGGTTATTAGTATAGATGATTGATGTTGACTTCAGTATGGGATGTTTTGAGCATCAAAGTTCATATTGATATCTACTTTGATATGACAACAAAATGAGTATTAATGTCAAGAGTTCGGTTTTGAGAAAGTTTATGATTTATTCCATAATCATTGTTTCATGTTAATGTCGTTTACGATATTTCTGTAAATGCTGTTTTACGAGTTTTATTCTCGCCAACATTCAAATATTGCTGAAGTATTTCGCTTGAAATCTCTAATTTTAAAAGTTCTGCTATATTGCAGACGTCGGTTTTATTCAAAAACCCTATATATATGCTATAATGAACTTGCTGAGCATTTCTTCCGCTCATACTTGCCTGTTTTCAAATTTAACCTCCCGTGAGGATTAGCTTGTGTTGTTTAGATGCGTAATTCAAGGAAGCAAAGAAGAAGCTTTTGGAAGGTGGTTGGTCCAGGGTTTGCGGGCTAGTGTAAGTTCTATTGTGTAAAGTTATTTATATATATTAATTATAATTGTGTATTGTATAATTGGGTGTAATATACTTCTTTTCGAAGTTATACTAGGGGGTTAAGTTTTGAGTTTTGGAATCTGTTGAATCTATTGGACGTTCAACGGGTGAAGATAGCTGATCAGTCTACCCTCACCGCAAGACTAACGGCCATCCAGAATAAATAATGTGTTCCGGAACTTGGGAAAGACTAGCTAGGTCTTTCCCCCATGCTGGACTAATCGGTTTTAAACAGAGCGCCCAGCCGAATTAGCCACTTACACCTACTCAATTCTAATAGATCACTGAATTCCCTTTTTGCCTCTTTCCAAAATTCCATGCATAGTGGATTAAAACATTCCACGACATAGGTGGATCAAATTTCCTCTTTCTAGTTTCCAAAATCACTAGCACCTATCTCTTTTAAAACTATTCTGTCACATCACACTATTCAAAACTTTTTTCATTTTAATCACGTTTAGATATAGGTGCTTTCAGAAGTTACTTTTCCCCAACATAATTTTAAACAACATTTCCAAATACAGGGGCTACGTAACTTAAAACATTGTGTTCCATTAAAAGAATAAAACAACAACTATTCATATATACTGAACCATAAGAGTATGGCCAGGGGTACTTGCCTTGCAGAGCTTTACAACTATCACTGACTGATGTTGGATCAACTCGAACGTTCGGGCTTTATTACCTAATTAGTAGACTATACTGTCCGACTTCATGCTCAGGTCCTTCGCTGGGAACCTCGTTGCGCTTGTCATTGATCGCTAGGTTAACTTCGTATGACATCAACTTTCAGGTCTTCCGACTAAAATCGAAAATCGACGGGACAGGAAGAGAAAAATAGGGAAAAGAAGAGATCGAGACTGTGTTGCAGGTTGAGTCCGAGAATAAAATAAATTGGCCTATAATTTAGCCTGTTACGATGATCAAGCCACGTGTCCAATAAAAAGGACACTGTCCTATTTTATTTTATGAAAAACTCTGATTATAACAACAACTGTAAATATAGGACACGTATCGCGATAAAAAAATTAATCGAAATAATTTCAAGTTAATTTTAAATTTTTTTAAATATCCCGAAATTATTAAAAACGTAAATTTCATAATTTTTGAGCTATTTCTGGAGCGCACCTATACCCGCATTTCACAATTAATGAACCGAGCTGCTCTTAAACAATTTCAGAAAATCACAAAATAGTCTTAAAGTTGAAAATATCCCGAAGTTTATAAGAACATAAATTTCGTAATTTTAAAATAATTTCTGAAACGCAATTTCTACCCGCTTTTATCAATTAAACGAATCAACGCGCAGGTAAAATTAATCCCAAAAATTCTCAAAATAATTTTAAAATTCTTGGAATATTCCAAATTAAATAAATATGAGTTTCATAATTTTTGAAGAATTCTGGAATTAAATATGGATTTATGAATAAATACAATCGAAAAATCATACAGGGCTAATAATTGATGAAATTGATTTCTAAATTTTATAAATTCCAAAAATAATTATTGTAATTATAAAACCATAAAAACAATTTTAAAGACATTCCAAATATTTATGCAAATCACACATAGATAATAATAAAACAACACATAGCGTTCAAAACCAATTCATATATTTTATTTAATTAATTATTTAATAATTATATTTTTCAATAATATAAAAGTATACGAGTCGTTACACTTTTCGTATTAGAGGGTCCCGATGCTTGACTCATTTTTTTACCACGCGAGTCCTGATAGGTTTCATTTTCCTTCTTAACTGAAAATAATAAAGTGAATAACAACAAAAAGGTAATGAGCCATAAGTTGCTCAACAAGTTCACAATATAAACAGTGTTATAGTAAAGCTAAATGAACTGGTAATTTGGTTACATCTGCAAAGATATAACCTCGCAAGAAAAGAACAAGCCATTATCGACGAGTATCAATAAACTAAACTGGACACAAGTTCTCACATATATTCTGCTGATCAACCAGGATACAGTGCAGATCCATACCTCAATGTACAGATCCATTCGGGTACCCCGAATCTACGACCCACCACAATGATCCAGTTAATTCCCGGTCCTTAGGATCAAGTGTATACCTGATCCTAATCGTCACCATCCAGACCATAGAGGAGGAACCAGAACAATTGATATGCTTTGATGTATCCCAACATCGGAATATATCAGGGTATATGTATATATATATAAACTATTGGAATATGAATAGAGGATTCAACAAATTAGGAGAAATTAGGAATCGAAATGAAATATGAACAAAGGAAT